>NC_090647.1:127517873-127745373 GCF_040937935.1 Hyperolius riggenbachi
TATGGTTGAGTGCTGTATAGGGCTGCCATCTTATTTCACTCCTTAGCATCCATCTTTTTTTTTTGCACTTATTGCCTGGTGCTACTGGACATTTTTTTTATATGCTTTTGCAATATGATATCTTATAATCTGTTGCAAAGGTCATCTGAGACTTTTGCAAAAATCAGATTCATGTGATAAGAATAAACTCTGGCCACTGAACTATGATATTGTTACCTATCCACACAGTGAGCGGCAGTCAGGACGCGGTTGGCACGGATGAGGGAGCCTCCGCAGGTGTGGAACCAGCTGCTGCCAGAGATGAACTGGAGAGATACCTGGGAGAGAAAACATTATAATGATGACATTGTATAATCAGTGGCCGAACGTGTAAGCCTGTCCCATTGGGCCAGAACAAGCTTTCCCTTTGCCCATGGCAATTACCTGCTCATGGTGATCAGGGGGTGGGTGGGCACATTATGAGACACTACAGCAATTGGTTTTGGGTCATACTCTGGGAGACAAGGCTTCCAGCCCAGAGCTAAGTGGGTGCACAAAGGTGAATCACAATCTCTCCAAATGGTGGGCTCAGCCTGACAGGGCTCCTGAAAACACAGCTCCCATCCTGCTTTAGGATGCTTGAGTAGGTACTGTACAATGCACTGATGTAGCAATAGCCCCCCTTACTCCTGCCATCATGGAGGAGGGGCTTCAGGGGCCCGCTTCCATGGCCACCTTTCAGAGCAGTGACAGCAGAGTGTCACACCTTACCTGGTTCATGCAGTGGGACAGGTCCTCACTTCTCTCTTCAGGGCAACTCTTCTCCATGCAGTCCATCTCCTTGTGGCTCCCATCTCTGCACATCATGTGATGTGGATTGGGAGATGCAAAGTAAAGTATGAAGCTCAGCTGCCACTTCTCTGCTGTATCTTAGGTGGGGGAGGGGGCTACCTAAAACTTGGTTCTTGGGGGATTCAGATTTTCAGATTTTGCTGACGGGGCGGGAGGAAGGGCAGCCAGCAACAACTAGTTACACCCCTTATTTAAACAGAATGTGTGTTGCTCCACCATCGGGTAATGTATAATTGCAAATTAGGGTTGCTGCGGTATACTGGTATACTGCAGTTTGATTTTGCATGGTAATCATACCATGCACAGTCCTCTATTACCGGTTTTGGGGGAGGGGGAAGATGCAGCAGTGGGGGGCACGAACAGCAGCAGGGGTGGGATGCAGCAGCGGGCGCAGAAACAACAGCGGGGTAATCAGACACTCACATTGCCAGTATCCAATCGCTGCATGTACAACTTACTTCTTCCTGTTCCTGCGTTTCATCTCACTTTAATAGTGCCTACATCGTTCCCCACTATCCACAGCGACCTGGAGGAGGAATAGTATTTAACACCACCAGGACTTTTGCATGAGCAGGGTGTGCTGTTTTACAGCTTTACCTTGCGCCCAAATCTCCCGGTGGCTTAATCATATGTATGCCGAGGGAGTGGGGCACATCTGGCTACCATACTGGAGGTGGGGGGGCACATTATTTAATATAAGGGGAGGCCCCGGAGCAAATACTTGTGTAATACCGTATACCGCTTATACGTTCATACCGTGGTATTTTTTTAGACGACTATCATACTGTGAATATTTCATACCATTGCAACCCTACTTGCAAATATGTGGAATTAGCCTGTTTATGAGAATTACAGAATACCCAGATAGCTCAAGGTTACCCAGAGCCAGTAGGACCCAGAGCCAGTATGACAATCAGAGACAGTGGGGTTTTTTGTTTTGTTTGGTTTTTGTTGGGTTTTTTTTCAGGCATTTTGGGGATGACCCAGAAGACTTGGCAAGATTTGGCCCTGTGTGTCCTAAGGAGGTGTGTCTAGCATGTGAAACAGCTGTTATTGTGGTAACAGGAAAAAAGGGTGCAGGCAGCTAGTGGACAAAAAGGACGCCACCATTCACTACCATAGTGCGTAATATGTTGGCGCTTTATAAATACAATAAATAAATAAATAAAATAGTAAATATTGTTTAATGGGCGGCGAACAGGAAAAAAGATTAATAACGTTTTATAAACGGCACCCGGAGATTTTTAATGTTTTATAACTGTGCTTGTGATGATTTACGTTTAGAAAATGTACCTGTGACGAATAACTTTTATAAAAATACTAAACATATTTATCTTATTTAACTAAGACATTACAGTATTTTACTTAAGTATACATACTTACTGTTTGCAAAACATTATTATTCACAAAATAAAGTGATCAGTACGTAACGTAAATTGCAATATATTTTTTAAAGTCACTATTTGTAAAACATTATTATCCACATAATAAAGCGATCACTAAGGGGGGGGTGGTTAGGGTTAGGCAACACCAGGGAGGTGGTTAGGGTTAGGCATCACAAGGAGGGTCTTAGGGTTAGGCACCACCAGGAGGGTCTTACGTCACTTCCGGTTGTAAAATCCGGAGTTTTGTTCGCCGCACGTCCGTTCAGCTGATCTGATACACTTTGGTGACGTCACACCGCAGCGTTTCAGCCAATATCGTTGGCCCTCATCAGGAGGATTTAATCATACCTCAATGTGTTTCAGCCAATATCGTTGGCCCTCATCAGGAGGATTTATTTTCTTGATGAGGGCCAACGATATTGGCTGAAACGCGTTGAGGTTTACTCTGAAATTTGCAACACTCTGCTACAAAGATCTTGAACTTGGCTAGCCGCTAAGCGCGCAGCGGCAACCAGAAATACAAAGTTCTAATGGTCTTAGGTGACGTCACCGAAGTGTATCAGATCAGCTGAAAGGATGTGCGGCGAGCGGAACTCTGGACTTTACAACCGGAAGTGACGTATGCCGCGAATAGAAACCGACAGCGGAGGTAACGAGTACATGAATACTGAGGAGGGGTCCATCTATGTACGACAGATTACCGGTAAGCGGACTAGAAGCCGGGCAAGGACTGGTGTCAGGCAAGGATTGCACTGCGGAAACGTGAGTGATACGCATATAATCAATTGTGGGTGCCTGAGAATAATTGGAATATTGATTAGCCCATATGACCTAATGCTGGGAATAGTACGAACTCTGCCTTTCTTTGCACATGTTTTTTGGACCGTTTTTGGAGAGATTTTAACGGTGTTATTGGTTTTGATGAAATTTAGGAACACTGCAGCCATTTCTAGTTTTTTGCATTTTTTTGGTTTGAATTTTGCTTTTTCATTTTTTCTGAAGTGCCCTTCTGTGAAGGATATGAGTGTTGGGAGTGTATGGTGAAGTAGTGTATTTTTATTTGTTATGTGAATAAAGTATGTTGGGAATCTTTGATTATTCTGTATTTTAACTGATCAGTTTGTCTGCAGAAGCGCATTGTTGTGTAAAAGCTTTCAGTTAAAATGGGGAGATGTGAACTGACTCATAGGGAAACATGGAAATTTCCGCCAACTGGTAAACCAGCCCTATACTATTTTTTGCAGTTTCCAAAAAATATAGTTAAAAAAAAATGTCGGGGGTTATACTGTATTATGAGCTTTATACAAGCTTTTCTTATAGCTATCCATTTTATATACAAGCTTCCTTTACATGATAACAATGCAATGTGCCCCTGTGAGCTTCTATGTATATGAATATCAGCTTCTGCTGTAGCCTTATGTCTCACCTGCCATGGCCAGGCATTCTTAGCGGAATTGGTTCCTCCCACTACACGTGCATTGTCCTGAGAATCTTCAATGTACTGAACATCAAGGCAGTGTCCTTTAGGAAGAAGAGATACATTTAATGACATTTCATTTTATCATTATTGGTTATGGTTAGTCATTCATCTATGAAGTGTCAGGTCTAGTGTAAGATATACAGGTGTCAGGTCCTCTTCAAAGGCCAATCTGCCAAAAATATTGTTTCCATTTTAGTTTGATTTTGGTCAGCTTAACTCAGTGCCAGCTTGTTATCTCTAATGCTGAGAATAAACAATGAGTTTTTAGGCAGATTTACTGGCCTAGCAATTTTCCCTGAACGTTTTTCTGATTGATTCTCTGATAATTTTTCTGATGGATTTCCATTCACTTCTATGAGAAATCAATCAGAAAAACAAACAAAATTAGATTGGACCTGTTGGAAATTATCTATCGAGCCATCTATCTGCCAAAAAACTCATGGTGTATTCCTAGCATAAAGTTCTCTGGTAGCAGGATGTCCCATGAGATGCCGCAGAGTACAGCAGAGAAAATGAATTGTTGGATTAACAATAGCTGTGGACAATGGTGTAGCTAAGTAACTAGGGGCTCCTGTGCAAGTTTTACATTGGGCCCTTCTTAAGCAATTGATATGGAGCACTAAACATACATCTGCAGTGACAGAGAGTTGTAAGCAGGAGAAAGAGAACACTTTGCTGATGATCAACATTATTCAAAGCCCATATAGAGGTGGTCATTACCAGCATAGAACCAATAAAGAGCGAATACAGCAGTTGAAGGAGGGCCCTTAACCATTTATTGCAGTGGAGGCAGTATATCTATGCCCCAGTGGTAACTAATAATGGTTCCAGGGCCGTAGATATTCGTACCTCGCTCCCGATCACGTTCTCGGCCAGCCCGCTAGCACAGTTTCCATTCACCGATCTAAGTGCCGGTTTCAATGATCACTGGCATCAATGAGATGCTGTGTGCTTATTAACAAAATAGAAGTGAAAACATACACGTATTACTTTCTGATAAACCGAGGGGGGGGGGGCATCTAGTGGCCAAATAGTAAACTACACCCTAGTACAGTACATTATATGCAAATACTTTTCTTTCCTATTAAAATTAGCCCCTTCCCTCCCCCACTATCCCATAGTTACCAAAATAAAATATTTGTATTATACTAAAAATCAATGACATAAAAAAATACATAAATACTTATCTTAGGGAATTAACTTTTTTAATATGTATGTCATGAGGGTATATTACTGTTATTTTGGGGCTTGTAATTAGTGCTGAATGCAAAACTGTAAAAAAATTCTCCTTTACTTCCAAATAAAATATTGTCACCATACATTGTAGTAGAGATATAATTTAAATGTTGTAATAACTGGGACAAATGGGCAATTAAAAGGTGTGGCTTTTATCCACAGCAGAATGTTTTATTTTAAAACTATAATGGCGGGAAACTGAGAAATAATACATTTTTTACATTGTCTTCTTATTATTCCCATTAAAATGCATTTTGAATAAAATAATTCTTAGCAAAATGTATCACCCAAAGAAAGCCTAATTGGTGGTGAAAAAAACAAGATATAGATCATTTTGTTGTGATAAGTAGTGATAAAGTTAATGGCAAATGAAAGGGAGGACCGTTGAAAGGTGAAAATTGCTCTGGTCCACAAGGGGTCCACTCTGTATATTAAATAAAACACCATATGTAAGACAAAGTGAAGTGGTCACTTTAAATACACTATATATCAAATAAGTACCATATTGCAGTCTTAATTATCTCTATATTTATCTTTGAATTCATATATCTTACCAGAGAGGACGAATGCAGTGAGTAAGAGGAGCTTGAGCATTTTGGGTAAGTTGATGTGTTGTCAGCTATTACTGCAAGCACCTTTATATATACAGTGTAAGCTATTGGAAACATACATGGGAATATTCACAGATGTCCCATATGCTAAATGTGCAAGCTTTGTGTTTGCCTTTATCTCTTAATGAGGAAACCTAAAATGTTTATGCAATCTACACTTAACTAGAAAGTACAACTTTATGTGAAACTATGCAACTTTAAAGTGACACTGGAGCAAAAATAAACCTTATGATATAATGAATTGTATGTGTAGTACAGATAATAAATAGAACATTAGTAGCAGAGAAAAGAGTCTCATATTTTTATTTTCAGTTATATAGCTTTTATTTTTTGTATAACATTGCATCATACTGTCATATTTGCAATTACAAACCACACTCTGTATTTTAAACTATGAAACAGAACAGAGCTAATGACCATTTGAACTCGCCTGCAGTAAAACCTTATCTGAAGCTGCCTCTCACTGTTTCTTTGATGTATAAGTTGTCAAAAACCCGAGCGGTTCTTGCCTTTTTCATGATTGCTAACTCAGTAAAGGACCAGCCTTTAAAGCGTTGCTATCATATAAATCCGGCATAGCGGGGTCTGAACCCTCTATAACAGTAATTATAGATTGACGGTATACCTTGAAATGAATTAGAGCACTCAGTATATGAGTTTAAATAAAAAATTGTATTTGCTTATCATACAGTATATATACAGAATATGAACAGTTCCAAGTAGCGTTTCCTTCTAACAGTATTCCATCTCATCAAGGCTTTAGAGCCAAGCGCACATCAATCTTCTAAGTACATTCAAAAAAGAATATAACAGTTGTGTTATGTAGAATAAGATCAAAAGCAGTCTCATCTGTATCAATAGCTGTGTATCTAGTAGCTGTGTAAAACTTGTAGTAATCTTCTTAAAGAAATAGCATAAAAATAGCTTCTAAAAAAACTTCTTGCTAACATCTTAACAGAACGTAATGCTGAGAAATGAATAAAGTAAATCACCAGTAGAGATGGCCCGAACCTCCGACTTCCGCGAAAGGTTCGGTTAGCACGAACTTTCGCGAACCGCAATAGACTTCAATGGGGAGGCGAACTTTGAAAAGAAACACTTATGCTGGCCACAAAAGTGATGGAAAATATGTTTCAAGTAGTCTAACACCTGGAGGGGGCATGGCGAAGTGGGATACACGCCAAAAGTCCCGGGGAAAATCTGGATGTGACGCAAAGCAGCGTTTTAAGGGCAGAAATCACATTGAATGCTAAATTGCAGGTCTAAAGTGCTTTAAAACATCTTGCATGTGTATACATCAATCAGGGAGTGTAATTAGAGTACTGCTTCACACTGACACACCAAACGCACTGTGCAACGCACCGCAAACAGTTGTTTGCGTAGTGACGGTCGTGCTGGACTGGTGCGCACCATGGCGAGAGTGCAGGCCGTGGCGGTTTTCAAGCCCATATGGTCGCCAGGCTGTGGTAACTTAATGATAGAACAACAGTGACTGTCCAGCTGATCAAATTTGATCTGTCCACAAAGAAGCAACAACCTTATTATCTTCTTGTATGTAGGTAGGCATAGGTAGGTGCCTCAGTATAAGTAGATAGGCATAGGTAGGTGTCCCAGTATAGGTAGGTAGGCATAGGTAGGTGTCCCAGTATAGGTAGATAGGCATAGGTAGGAGACCCAATATAGGTAGGTAGGCATAGGTAGGTGCCCTAGTATAGGTAGGTAGGTAGGCATAGGTAGGTGTCCCCGTATAGATAGTTAGGCAGGGCCTGGCTGGCACAGTAATAGCAATTACCAAGGTCCAGCTGCAACAGATAGGGCTGTATAATTCAGTGTCAGTGGGCAACACAAAAAAAAAAACACATCAGGAGAACATTAGCTCTCAAAAGAGCTGTTGAGGGGTGCTATTTTAGCAATAACAATCAGCCAGGAGCAAGTAACAAGCCTCCCAAAGCCTAACTAATCTTTCCCTATGAGAGTGTGCCAGCAGCTGTCCCTTCACTAATTAATGCAGGCACACGAGTGAGTGTAATGGCCAGTGTTGCCTGCCTTTTATAAGGGGGAGAGTGGCTCCAGGAGAGAGTGTAGTCTGGCCTGCTGACTGTGATGTGTAGAGGGTCAAAGTTGACCCTAATGGCGCACTATGGGGGCGAACTGAACTTCCGGGAAAAGTTTGCGTTACATGGCAATTGCGAACCACCGGAAGTTCGCCTGGAGCCGTTCGCTGGTGAACCGTTTGGGCCATCTCTAATCACCATAACATTAAGCATATTACCCCTTCTCTGTCATCTCTTCAGCATCTAAAACCACTTGTGGGAAGGTAGCTTCTGCCTCGTGTGTCTTCTCAGGAGATTGGAAGGCTAGTGCAAATTATAAACTTTCAGCTCCTACTTTTATAGGGATTGGATGCAATATGGCTGCCTAATCCCAGGTTCTGATTGACATTTAAAATAACCATAACAGATTTCTATATAAATTCCTTAATTACCTTAGCTTGTGAGAAAATAACGTCATTTGGAGTGTTTGACATTTTGACATTTGATTAAAATGTCATATTTGACGCAGTAAATAAAAATGGACGTCACCAGCCATCTTGTCTGCTGATTTGACTTATTTGACCCAGACATTGGGACTTTCAAACATTAAACAATGTCATTTATGATGCATTTTTGATAATGTGTCCTTCTGCTAATTAGTTTGGAATGTGTCTGTCCTTTTCCAGAAATAAAGTTGGTCAGGTTGACACAGTAACACTGTAAAGTGTCTTCAACAATTTAAGGTTTATTGAAGCATACAGGGCTTATAAATATGAAGCTATTATATAATTCTTCTTAAAACAATTACCGTATTTTTCGGACAATAAGACGCTCTGAACCAAAAGACGCAACTAGATTTAGAGGCCAAAAATCAAGAAAAAAAAATATACTAATCTTGGTGTGTCTATGGTGCAGGGGTGTCTTGTGGAGCTTACCCCTATCCCCAAGCTATTACCAAGCTACACTGCCCAGCTAAGTAACCCCTGCTGCCCCCAGCTACAGTAACCCACACTGCCTACTTACACTAATCCCAATTATACTCCAGTTACAGTAACTCTCACTGCCCACCTACACTAATCCCCACTGCCCCCCAGCTACAGTAACACTCACTGCCCACCTCCACTAATCCCCACTGCCCCCAGCTATAGTAACACTCACTGCCCACCTCCACTAATCCCCACTGCCCCAAGCTATAGTAACACTCACTGCCCACCTCCACTAATCCCCACTGCCCCAAGCTATAGTAACACTCACTGCCCACCTCCACTAATCCCCACTGCCCCCAAGCTATAGTAACACTCACTGCCCACCTCCACTAATCCCCACTGCCCCCAAGCTATAGTAACACTCACTGCCCACCTCCACTAATCCCCACTATCCCCACTGCCCCCAAGCTATAGTAACACTCACTTCCTGGGGCTATCCAGGAACAGGGGAGAAGGCAACATCAGTTTATACACCAGCATCCCCCACCCCACCACACATTATCCCAAAACAAGAAGCTCGGTTGCATGAAAGGATGAACTTTTCACTGTGAGATGACAGAAGCATGGAACTTAACAGTTAAAAGACAGACAGATCAGCTTTCACATTAACAATAAACTGCACAGCCCCCTTCCTCTCCGCACAAAGCACACATTGCCACCAACTCGCACATGTAGAATGGCTACTTACCCCAAGCAACCCCAACTGCTGGCCGTCCCATCCTGAATCTCTGTTGAACTGCTTCGGAGGGCTTTCTGGTCCATGGCCACGCTGCAACTGGAAGTGGAATGGCGGAGGATGCGGTAATGAGCACTGACTACCGGCACTGCGGCAATGACTCCAGACTCCCGGCGCTGCGATGGCGCCAGACTCCCGCGCTGCGATGACTCCAGACTCCCAGTGTTGCGGTAATGACTCCAGACTCCCGGCGCTGCGATGGCGCCAGACTCCTGGCGCTGCGATGGCGCCAGACTCCCACGCTGCGATGACGCCAGACTCCCGGCGCTGCGATGACTCCAGACTCCCAGTGTTGCGGTAATGACTCCAGACTTCGGCGTTCCGATGACTCCAGACTCCCGCGCTGCGATGAAGCCAGACTCCCGGCGCTGCGATGACTCCAGACTCCCAGTGTTGCGGTAATGACTCCAGACTTCGGCGTTCCGATGACTCCAGACTCCCGCGCTGCGATGAAGCCAGACTCCCGGTGCTGCGATGACTCCCGACTCCGGCGCTGCGGCAATGACTCCAGACTCCCGGCGCTGTGATGGCGCCAGACTCCCATGCTGCGATGACGCCAGACGCCCAGCGCTGCGATGACTCCAGACTCCCAGTGTTGTGGTAATGACTCCAGACTTCCGCGCTGCGATGACTCCAGACTCCCGCGCTGCGATGACGCCAGACTCCTGGAGCTGCGATGACGCCAGACTCCTGGCGCTGCGATGACGCCAGACTCCCGGCGCTGCGATGACGCCAGACTTCCGCGATGCAATGACTCCAGACTCCCAGTGTTGCGGTAATGACTCCAGACTTCCGCTCTGCGATGACTCCAGACTTCCGCACTGCGATGACTTCAGACTTCCGTGCTGCGATGACTCCAGACTTCCGCGCTGCGATGACTCCAGACTCCCTGCGCCGCGGTAATGACTCTCGACTACCGACGCTGTGGTGCACCTGTAGTGAAAGTGCCCAGCATGCACCACTATGCCACCACCGGCCGCTCTCTCCCCGATCTGCTCAAGCAACTCGCGGGCACAGCCTAGGTTCATGCAGAAGCTGGAAATACATCCACGTCTGCCACACTCCAATCACTGTGGAGTCACCAACTAGCAATTCCTGTGACCATCCCATAGCGCATTCTAATTGGGCAGGGGTTACAGGAGTCAGAACAGGGTAAGAAGCTGCTGCGGTGACCGCAATGTGACTCCAGGCACCGGTCTGAATTTTAGCATTTGGACCATAAGATGCAGGGACTTTTCCTCCCCTCTCTTGGGGGAGAAAAAGTGTGCGTCTTATGGTCCGAAAAATACGGTAATCATATAAGATATAAGATATCATATAACATATTAAAACTTAATATGAAATCATGTTCTATATATTTGTCTTTCTGATGAAGAAATAAATATAATTTCCACCGCCAGATGTCATTATTTCATCATGTAAATATCAAGCTGTATTAATAATATTAATTATAAGACTATGAAACTGCCAGGTGGTATAATTGTCCTAAATACGGGTCAATAGAAAAAACCTTGTAAAATTGTTCTAAAGGACTTTCATAGTCAAAACATCCTTGTAGAACACATCTAATGTGTTTTGAAACTTTCACTGCAGAATCCAGCATTTAAATATATTTCAAAATAATACATTTTATTATAAGTTTTAACAATAATTATTTCTTTCTTTGGAAGGACTGTATTGATTATTAATATTTAGGTTCATAATATGTATGTATAATAACTGTGCAAATATGTATACATATGATTGCTGCAGTAATGTGACTTTTAAAGATGTTTCTTTCCAGTCTTTACACAGTACGCTTATCTATAACATTGACATCTGAAAGATTATTCTAACTTAAACAAGAATGTTTTTAGCTTCTGTAATGAAAATAGTATAATTATGAGTTTCACTGTTGGGAATATGCTGAGATGTCTCAGAGCAATATTTTAAAGAAGTACTCTAACTTTACAGTTTACAATGAAATTTTGCATAGAACATTAAAACTTAAAACATACACATATGACAGCTTTTCCTGCATAAATAAACCACTAGAATTCTGACAAAGTGCTTCAGAAAATAGGACTGTCTCCGAGCCAATTACGGTCGAAGAGCTCAGAGAAGCTCTTTTGCATAGATAACAACTGATGTTTCCTAATGCTGGGAATACTCAATAAAGTTTTTTTGGGGGACAAATACATGGCTCTATAGATAATTTCTGACAGGTCCGATCTTATTTTGATCACTTTCCTGATTGCTTTTTTTTATAGAAAAGATTTCCTGTTAAGGGCTGGTTCAGACGGACGCTTGTGCAGCGTTTACCGCCAGCGTTCAGGGCTTGGCGTTAAACGCTCCCATTCAAGTGAATGGGAGCATTTGTACCAAGCTTTTACGCGCGTTTACACGAACGCGGCGTTCGGGTCCCGATTTTCACTGGCGTTCAAGGAGCCCCTGGAAGCTACATGTTGCTTCCAGGGGCGGTTAACCATGACGGGTAATGTCCCCCTAGGGGAATAAAAAACGTGAGCACATCCGAACGCAACGCGAACGCTGCTGAAAGCCCGAACGCATTGCCACTGTGACGCCAATGAACGCGACGCCTCCAAACGTCCGTCTGAACCAGCCCTTAAACTGGTCAAAAGAGTGTAGGTGTATACTGGTATTTTTTTTTAGGGTCACATAGATCTATGTACAGTACATAAGTTGTCTTCTAAGTGGGTGTGTGAATGCTCACAGCAGGAACACTATTTGAATGAACACCTTGGCTTGATGGCTGTACTAGTAGCAATCAGGTCATATTTACTATATAACCCGGTGTGACTCACAGTGGAAGATAACATGTATTTGTTTTATTAACAGTGTCAGGTGTTATTTTAAACTAGTGAAACTTGTCAGTATTGTTTCTGTAAAGGTTACAATTTTTCCAAGTCAGGGGTTATCCAACCGAAAACGTTTCATCACCAGGGATGAGCAAAAATGCCCTGACGTTATCATGAAAAGATTGTTGAAATTACAATTGTTCCACGAATTTTCCCAGAAACATTGTTAAGTTGCAGTAAAGTAAACGAGTCGATTTTAATGTAAATAGCAAAGCCCCTATGCATGTTACAACCACCAAATATGCCATTAGTGTGTTGGAGAGCATTGGCAATGGATAAAAATAAAAACAAGTTGCAAAAGATCTTGTGGTTTTCCAGGAATGGCAGTTTATGTGACAGCAGGCCAACAGGATTTTGTGCATGATGCAGCAGTTGGACGTGGAGGTGGTAGAAGGTTGAGAAAGGGTGGCATAATGTAGGAACTTGACCAAGTTGCAGCAGTCTCTGCCGTTGAAACAGCAGGAGACCATGTTGCTAGCTGGCATCATGAACTGGATGACATCTAGGGTGAAGGCCACTTATAAAGGTGTCTAGAAGTGACAATAGAACCAAGGATGGAGAACCAGAGACAGTAGCATGGGTCAGCAAGAGCAGTAGCAATGAATGTCCTCTGTTCAGCTTTTGGCAGGGACACTGCATTGATAAACGGCATGGAGATCTTGGAGATCTGGATGTAGTGCATCATCAATGCTGCCCAGAGTTGTCAAATATAAATGAGGTGCATAGAGGCCTGAAAGGCAGCAGCAGCAGGAGGGGAAGGTGGCAAGCCGTGAGACTGAGCACAGACCGCATAGGTAACTGGCATTGAGAGCTGGGTGTTGTGCATTGTCAGCGTGACCTAGAGTTTGTGAAACATAAGCTAAGTGCACACAGGCCTGACAGGCATCAGCAGCAGGAGGAGAAGGATGAGACGGGCCCTGTGTCAGAGCCTGGACCACAGCGTGGACGTCATCAAACGAGTACTTTGAAGTTATAATAGAGAAGTATGCTGCCAATTACAGAAGAGCCTCCCCCACTACAGGGAAGGTGAGTGATACAATAACAGAAACTCTGCATCAGAGGGAGGGAGGGGAGAAACATGGGGACATAACGCTGCAATGGGGGGGGGGGGGAAACCACAGGGGCAGAATGCTGCAAGTAGAGAGGGGGAGGGAAGCCACTAGACTGTCAAGGATATGGGGGATACCTCCATGCCTGCTGCCACTAACTGCCCTCAGGAGCTTACAGTCTAACCCATGCCTGATGCCACTAACTTTCCTCAGGAGCTCACGATCTAATCCCTTCTTCATGCCACTAACTGTCCTCAGGAGCTTACACTCCCTTTCTCATGTGTAGGGTCTTCATGATGTGAATGGCACCACACTAGCAATCTTGCTATCAAAGAGATAGAAAACAGGCATAATGTTTGTGTATGGATGCATTAGATCATTAACTTCATATTGTGCTTGGCTGAGAGAGACCTTTAGGAATCCCCTCTTGAAAATCCTGTATTTGCCCTGATAGGGTATAATAATAATTATTCTAGTATTTTGTATAGAGCTTTTCTCCTGTTGGGCTCAAAGCGCTTGTGAAGCAGCCGCTAGAGCAGTTGCAGTGTTAGGGAGTCCTGACTAAGAACTCCTTACTGAATAGGCGCTGGCTTGCTGAGATTTGAACCCAGGTCGGAGCCCTTAAAGGACCTCTGTTGTGAAAATCTTAAAATTTAAAATATACGTAAACTTATACATTTAAAGAAAACCTGTAACAAAGAACACCTCCCCTGAGGTTACTAACCTCGGGTGGGGGAAGCCTCTGGATCCTATTGAGGCTTCCCCATCCTCCTCGGTCCCACAGCAGTGGCCATGAAGCTCCCCGAACAGCGTGGATGTAAATATTTACCTTCCCGGCTCCAGTGCAGGCGCAGTATCGGCTCTCCGCTCAGAGATAGGCGGAAATAACCAATCTCTGTCGTCCCGCTCTACTGCGCAGGCACAAGTCTCCTGCACCTGCCCAGTAGGGCAGACCAGACAGAGATCGGCCATTTCCAACTATTTCCGTGGGACGAGCCGCAACAGTGCCCCCCCCCCTCCCCCCCGTCAAGGGAGGGTTGACGGACACTTCGGGGGAGCCTGCGCTGGATTGCCTGCAGCTACTGGGGAGGGGGAAGGCTCATTGGGACCCTGAGGCTTCCCCCTCCCGAGGTGAGTACCCCCCAGGGTAACTTTTTTTTGTTACAGGTTCTCTTTAAGAAGAAGGTTTCTTCCAGAGTAAAATGAGCCATAAGTTACTTTTCTCCTTTGTTGCTGTCACTTACAGTAGGTAGTAGAAATCTGACAGAACTGACAGGCTTTGGACTGGCCCATCTCCTCATGGGAGGTTTACAGAGATTTCTTTTTTTTTTCAAAATGCACTTAGTTAATGGCAGTTGCTCTGTCCAACTGCCAAAAAAGTGTACGATGAGCAGGGAGGCTGGTCAGCATCTTTGTACAAATCTTTTTCATTGAGTGTCTTTATAAAGAATAAAGGCCATGCTGAGAATCGCCTATGGAGAGATGGACTAGCCCAAAACCTGTCGGTAATGTCAGATTTCTCCTACTTACTGTAAATGCCAGCAACATAGGAGAGAGAGTAATTTATGGCTCATTTTACTCAGGAAGAAACGGACTTCTTATTTGTATGTGTTTTAAATTTTAAGATTTTTGCAACAGTTCCTCTTTAAGCATTACAATATTTATTACACTATCCAGCTACTAATTGTCTATATCAACTATTGGCTTACTGGTGGTAGTTTTATCTGGGTTCTCCTTCTCCTTCCTTATGTCTAACCATCTCCCCCCAGTAGACTCCTTCCCAGTACCTAAACTTAAACCATTCTCCCCAATGTAAAGTCCTTCCTGATGCTTAATCTAAATCTTCTATGCAGGATTGATCGTAACAGATGAATTATGAATTTGTCAGAATTCCATGTTCCGCTGGTAAATACCATATTTTGCATTTTGGTTTTCATGTTCAGAAGGCAGTTTCCATTGGAGTCAATGACGCCAATTTCCGTGGTTGCTAACAAAGTCCTGTACATGACATCATTACCAAATTTGACCATGTCTTTTTGAGAAAATGGATTTTAACCTCCCTAGTGTTGAACTCCCTAGTGGTATTATTTCTGGATTTTAGGGTCTTTACTGCATGTTTCAGACCCTAAAATCCGGAAAAAATCATGCTGCCATAAAGCCAGCAGCAGCCCCTACACTCACTCACCTCCCTGGGCTCCAGTGCTGCAATTTTCCCTTTGTTCTCCGGGTGGCGCTGTAACTCTGTAGTGAGATCACTGAGGGCGATCGCACCCGAGTGATTCAGAGGCTCTGAGGACAGGAAAGGAAATGGCTACCGACATCTGGATCCCCCGGGAGGTGAGTAAAAATGACCGCTGCGTGCTATACTCTGCATAGAGCTCCCGGCGGCTAGCCCGAACTTAGCTGGGGCTTACTGCCAGGGAGGTTAAGGATAAGCCTGACTCATCCATTAAATCTAGCTAGGAACGGTATGGATGATTTAGGCTCTTCCAGCAAGTACATTAATGCACCTGCGGCGTCGCTGGCATGCGGGATCCCTCACTGACACCTCGTGGCTTCCCTGCAAGCACATTCCTGATGTCTTCTCAGTGATCTCCAATGGAGATCTCCGCTCTTCCTCCTTAATTGATTCTTGTCCCTCAGCGATCACATGTCCCCCGACGTGACCCTGTGATGACGTTTCCTGAGCCCCCCTTGGTGTCGGACATACGCAGCGGCATGACATCAGACGGCAAGTTAATTTTTTTTGTATTAGATGCAATACAAACATATGTATTGGATGCAATGTTAAAAATTCTAAGTGCTTTTGAAAATGAAACATGTGAGATTCCATCAAGAGGAGATGAACTAGTCTGAAACCTGTCAGTAAGAAGTCAGAAACATCAGATTAAAAACACTTATTGTAACTAACAGCTACCTAGAAATAAAGTAATTTACAGTGCATTTTACTCTGGGACAAAGGTCTTGTACTGTATGTATGTGTACACATGTCTTTTTAAATGTCACAGTTTTCGTCATAGTGTCCCTTTTAGATAACACCTGGCACTGTTACTAAAAAAGATAAAGTTTATCTTCCAATGTGAGTCACACCGGGATATATAGTAAAATTGATCTTGTTGCCATTAGTCCAGCTATCAAGGGAAGGTGTTCTTTCATAGAAATAGTGTTCCTGCTGTGAGCCTTCACACGCCCACTCAGAAGATAACTTATATACTGTACATAGATCTATGTGGCCCTGAAAACATACTATACACTTACACAATCTCTTTTGGCTAGTTTTAACAAAAGCTATAATCATCAATAAAATATTATTTTTTTAATACGAGTTAAAGATCAAAGGTCTAAGGGTAAAGTAAACCGAGCACCATTTTTAGCACCCAGGGCATCTCAATAGCACAATAAAAATGTGTGCAATGTGTCTTGTTATAAAAAAAACTTCCATTTACCTTTTACTTTTACATTTAAAAGTTAGCAGAGGTTTTATAAGCCTACTTCAGCCGATTTCTTAGCCTAGATTCAAAGAGCTTATCCAGAGGGAAGGTGTGAAGATAGCATCTGTGACTTCTGTAAATAAAGACAGCTAGAAGGAGGGGGATATGGCAGCTGCTATAGCTATTAGAAACCAGGAGAAATTCCAGGGAAAAAAGGTGCTTAGTTCCCTTTAACCACAAATTGACAAAAATGCTTAGACTTGAGTTTTGATTGTAAATTATACTTCGCTGCAGACCTTTATGTAGGAAGGAAAGATGATTAGAAACTGAAGTTTGAATAGAGAAAGTTGATATATAGTAAACCCCTCATTATCTGATACTGTAACATTCTGTGGAGATGCAGCTGCGGGCGGTCAGGATGCCCCCGCAGCTGCTTCGGTTTCCTGTCGGGCATTTCTCATGTCTCCTCGGCGTGTAGCACGCCAAGGGGATTGTCAGTGGCTCATAGGGTGGCTTTGTCGTGCGCGCGCACAGACAGGACCTTTATGCGGGGAGGAGGCGCGTCAGCTGACCTGCTGGTCGGCTGACGTCAGAGGAGACTCTCGGCAGCTCTGATTGGCTGATGGGTGTGGGCGTGGCCAAGGGGTCTCCTCCGCTTCTTAAGCCTCCGAGAGTCACTCGCAACTTGTCTGCTGTTGCGAATGCTTCGTGTAAGCACTTAGACCTTAGTTCCAGCGTGCTTTGATCTGAGAGGAAACCAGGGATTTCACACAAGACTAGGAATTATATTACTACTGTTATTATTGCTTGATTATCTGTGTATGACTCTGGCTCTCTTCTGACTACTCTTACGCTATAAGATTCTGTACTTTCGCCCATCTGATCCTGTTGCTGACTCTGCCTGAAATACCTTTATCCTTCTGCCTGCCGATTCTGTACTGTATCCTCCTGTCTGTTGCCGAACCGATCTGTCTGACCACTCTACTCACCAGTGAGCCCTTGTCACTGGTGAGGTTCCTTACTGATAGTACCCACCAGCTCCTCTGGTGAGGTTCCTTACTGATAGTACCCACCAGCTCCTCTGGTGAGGTTCCTTACTGATAGTGCCAACCAGCTCCTCTGGTGAGGTTCTGCTAAAACTAATCAGTATTACTGTTGCACCAAGCACTGTACACTTGCTATTACCTTGCTTACTATACTTGAATTATTGGTGATTCTGCAGATCACCATATAATCAGGTATAGTGTCTGATTTATTGGTGATACTGCAGATCACACAATAACCAGACTTCTGTTTGTCACACCAATCGTTACAGATACCAACGGGGATTGGCTGATGCCGGATAAATGTAGTTTCTGGTTGCTTGAGTTTCAATGTAAAAATAGGCCTAGCTAAAGCAGTACTATACCTCACTCTATATACATACAATGGACTCTGTATTAATGTTAAAATACAGTAAATTAAAACAAATTAAGACAAAACAGACTTAACTAAATGTAACTGTACCATCTAAAGAAGTGAAAAAAAAAAGCTTTATGCATCCTGCAAGGCAAGGACTATTTTCTGGTTGCTTGAGACTTCTGGTTAACTGAGTTCTGGATAACATGGGTTTTACTGTATTGCCAAACTCACTAAAGGTCTTATGAGTGGTAGCAGGTCTCTTCGCTTTCAGTCATTTATCAACTACTGCAGGAGGATATGCCATGGCTAATAGGCCTTTCTCTCAAATTACCAAATTCCAGGCCATCCTTGATTGATACGAATTTGGTAGATGATCATTAATATTCAATTGGAGCAACAAAGGGAACTAATACTGGGAATACACCATGAACATTTTTGGCAGATATATGGATCAATAGATAATTTTCGACATGTCCGATCAGCTTTTCGATCATTTTTCTAATCGATTTCTCATAGAAGTGAATGGAAATCGATCTGAAAAACGATCGGAAAATTGATCTGACAGTAAATCTGTTGAAAAATATCATTGTGTATTTCCGGCATTAGGCCTTTTGAGCTGATAAATAATTACTGCTAGGATGGATAGACTGTGGATTCTGAGCATTTGAAGAAACCTGAACATTATGGGCATTAAGAAAAAGCATAAGCTTTTTGAAAGCTCCAAGTATGAACACTGCCTGGAGGTCTTGAAACCAGGAATATCTGAAAAACCTGTGATCTGTTGAAATGGCAAAGAAGTTTGCCATCATAGATTCCCACTTCTGATCTTTTAGCTGGAAAACAGAAGGATGTAGGGACCACTTAATTCTCGTGTGTGTTCTGGCTTCTAGGTATATAAGCTATTTTATGAGTTGTCCTCTGCTAACATCAAGGTGTGGTAAATATCTTTCAGTAAAGATCTACTCTGCATCTTCTTATATAAAACTGAACTTGTTATCCAGGCCAACAAACAATGAATAGCTTTCTACTTGTGAGGAAAAAATAACTAAAGATTGGATGAGAGCTCATTGTTATTGGACACTAGAACCAAATGCTTGTGCTGGGAAATTCCAAACTGTTTGAGCAGACTGATCTTGGAAAATGACACCCCAGATCCCACAGTGTTAGTATCTGATATTAAGACGTTCCAGTTTGGCTGCAAGAATGTTAATATTTTGCACATTCATCCACCAACTCAGGGACATTTGGTTGCAGGAGACAGAATAATTTGTTGTGGATTTATGTTGGACTTGTCCCACTGGCTAAGAAAGTTCACCTGGAAAGGTAAAAGTTGCCAATGCACCCATTTTACTGTCAACATTGTTAAAAACCTGATGCCTGAGGCTTTTATACAGATTCTGGCTGACAATGCTTGAAAGCATTGCAGGTTGCTCAATTTCTTTATTTGAAGTCGAATATAACCCTGCATTTCATCTTTGCTCTAAAACATTATTTACAGCATATTAAATGCAACCAGTTGTTTTTTTTTTCACTAGACCAGCATTCGAAGGGTTACACACAGAGCTTGAAAGTTGAGTGCAGTGAATTGCAGACACATCCAAACTTTAGATAATGTTATCTTGTGTTTACTTAAATGTATCAAGTGAGGAATGTGACACATTCTCTGACTGTGCAGGAGCTGCTGGAGAAAGAGAGACACTGAAAGCATGTCTGCCTGCAAAACAGCAACTAATGAAAACAGTTATTAATAAAATGCAAAGTTAGCTCACAAAGCAAAAAACTGTACTTTTGGAAACCTATAAAAATGAATAATAATACTTATGCACAAATGCAAATATGATAACCGTATGGCATATAAAAAGTAGGTAATCATGTTTTTATTGAATATTATGTCAGGGTTTTAAACCGCTTTAAGTCTCCTTTGTGAATAAAAGAAAGTGTAGCGCAATGTATGTACATTTACAAAAGTTAGGAAAACAAATTCCCTCACTAAAGATGTCTGAGAGGGCACTTCTGCCCTGAGTTTACATAGACTGGCAATGCCTATGCCCGGTACCTGCAGATAGGTGCCAGGAGAGGAGAGGCTCACGGCTGAGAGAGTACAGGAGGGAGTTCCTGGGGAGCATGCCCTAAATAATAACAAATAACAAGTTAAACCACCTCCCACCAGGCAGCAGAAACAAAATAATAGGAAAAACCTTTTTTTTAAATGTAAGTGCAGAACTTATCAGAAATCATAATGCTCATCCGGATCCGGGTACCCTGGTAAACCCGGGTATCCGACCATTTTTCCGCTATCCAGTCAGATCCAGATTCCGGATACCTGGGGCCGGCCCCGGATAGCTCTATGCAGGTATCTGGCCGCATAATCCGGATACCCGAGGGGAACCCGCGGATATCCGACGGATATCCGGATCCGGGTACTGTAACAAGGGAGATTATGTCATTGAGCCAATCAGAGGGCTCCCAGCCAATCAGAGGGCTCCCAACAGAAGCCCTAGCAACCAATCACAGAGGGGAACTCTGGCCAGCCCCACCTGACCTCATTGAGCCAATCAGAGGCCTCCCAGCCTAAGCCCTGGGACCCAATCACAGAAGGGAACCCTGGCCAGCCCCCCTGTGTAATAAGAGGGCTGGCATAATGAGACAGATCGTCCTTGCCTGTGTGGCTGGCTGTCTGGTCACTGACAGACTTGCTCCAGTGCTGTTGGCTTAGCAAGTGCTGCCTGTATACAGTGATAAACCTAAAGCTTTGAATGCTAAACACCTTCACTACACTATTGTTCTATTGTTTTTTTTTTAGATAGCTAGTGTAATTGTTTAATTTCATTCACTCAGTTAGGTCCTGTCTGTGTCTGTGTGTGCTGTGCAGGCCAGCAGGACAGTATAGGTTAGGGAATAGGATTACTGTGTTATTGTATTGTATTATATAGTTAGTTAGTACTGCAGTTAGTTGTTAGAGAGAGTAGTACTGTGTTAGCTTACTACAGGTTACTGCAGTGCTGCTGTGCTGAGCATTGTCAGTGTGACAGTTAGACAGATAGTGTGCACTGTCTGTCCTCTACTCTGCGGTCTGTCACTCCGTGCTGATTTGATTTAAAGTCCAACCCCGATTTCATTAAAGTAAAAGTACCCCACATCATCTGGTGACATCATCACGTATAGGTTGTACTGTGTCTGCTGGCACCGGCAGCCGGGGGAGGGGCAGCAAGGGCAAGAGGACAGGGAGCAACATTACGGCCACCCTCAGGTCTGCCGTGTCAGTGTCGACCCCAGCGGGCAGCCTACCCTCAGTCAGCGAGCTTTTCGCTCCAGGCGCCACGATTGAACTCAGGGCTGTTAGCCACAAGGAGTTTGAGGAGGATGTTCTGGGTTTTGAGGAGGGGGGGGTATGATGTTGATGATGGGATGAAGGACCGTGACTACCATCCACAGGATGGGGATGTCAGCTCTGACTCTGAGGAGGAGGATGCGTCGGTGGGTTTCGCACTGAGGATCAGCATTGCAGACAGTGGCCGTGGAATGCGGGACCCACCACATCCTTCTGCCACTACCACCAGCCGCACCACTAAACCCCCAACTGCCACAGGGAGAAAAGCCGCAGCATCCCATTCAGGCCACAGGGGAATGTTCACCTCCCCAATCTGGCGGTTTTTCACTCTGCCCTCATTGGACAGCAAGTTTGCCATATGCAATGTGTGCAAACTACAGATGAGCAGAGGTTGTGACCCCTACAAGTATGGCACCTCCAACTACATCACCCATCTGGCCAAAAAACATGTTGTTGAGCATGAGGAGTTCAAGAGGCTGAAGCAAGCTGGCACTGGCTCCCACCGCCACGGTGCCACAGGCCACTGCTGCTGATACCGCCACCTATATTCAACCCAAAACACAATTGCGGTGTCATTTTTTGGAGGTGTCTGGGCTGAAAACTGTCATGTCCCAGTTACGATTGGACTTTGGACACAATGTGGGCTGCACGACCGCTGTCTGGAACCTAGTCCTGATGTTAATTGACAGCTTTTTTTTGTTGTTGTTGTTTTCATTTTATGTCCACCAAATAATAAATTAGTGTTTCCTTTTAAAAAAACATGATGCTACATGCATCATTTACCCTAAAAATCTTTTTAAAGCTATTTAACCACTTGAGGACCATAGTCTTTCTACCCCTTAAGGACCAGAGACTTTTTCTCCATTCAGACCACTTCAGCTTTCACGGTGTATTGCTCGGTCATACAACCTACCACCTAAATGAATTTTACCTCCTTTTCTTGTCACTAATAAAGCTTTCTTTTGGTGCTATTTGATTGCCACTGCGAGTTTTACTTTTTATTATATTCATCAAAAAAGACATGAATTTTGTAAAAAAAATTACTTTTTTAACTTTCTGTGCTGACATAATCATTTTTCAAATAAAGTACAATTTCCTATACATTTGAGCGCGAAAGTTATTCTGCTACATGTCTTTGATAAAAAGAAAAACATTCAGTGTATATTTATTGGATTGGGTAAAAGTTATAGCGTTTACAAACTATGGTGCCAAAAGTGAATTTTCCCAATTTTAAGCATCTCTGACTTTTCTGCCCACCTGTCATGTTTCATGAGGGGCTAAAATTCCAGGATAGTATAAATACCCCCCCAAATGACCCCATTTTGGAAAGAAGACATCCCAAAGTATTCACTGAGAGGCATGGTGAGTTCATAGAAGATTTTATTTTTTGTCACAAGTTAGCGGAAAATGACACTTTGTGACAAAAAAAAAAGAAAAAAAAAGTTTCCATTTCTTCTAACTTGCGACAAAAAAAAATAAAATCTGCCACGGACTCACTATGCTCCTCTCTGAATACCTTGAAGGGTCTACTTTCCAAAATGGGGTCATTTGTGGGGTGTGTTTACTGTCCTTGCATTTTGGGGGGTGCTAAATTGTAAGCACCCCTGTAAAGCCTAAAGGTGCTCTTTGGACTTTGGGCCCCTTAGCGCAGTTAGGCTGCAAAAAAGTGCCACACATGTGGTATTGCCGTACTCAGGAGAAGTAGTATAATTTGTTTTCGGGTGTATTTTTACACATACCCATGCTGAGTGGGAGAAATATCTCTGTAAATGGACAATTGTGTGTAAAAAAAATCAAACAATTGTCATTTACAGAGATATTTCTCCCACCCAGCATGGGTATATGTAAAAATACACCCCAAAACACATTATACTACTTCTCCTGAGTACGGCGGTACCACATGTGTGGCACTTTTTTGCACCCTAACTGCGCTAAGGGGCCCAAAGTCCAATGAGTACCTTTAGGATTTCAAGGGTCATTTTGAGACATTTGCTTTTAAGACTACTCCTCACAGTTAAGGGCCCCTAAAATGCCAGGGCAGTATAGGAACCCCACAAATGACCCCATTTTAGAAAGAGGACACCCCAAGGTATTCCGTTAGGAGTATGGTGAGTTCATAGAAGATTTTATTTTTTGTCACAAGTTAGCGGAAATTGATTTTAAGTGATTTTTTTCTCAAAGTGTCATTTTCCGCTAACTTGTGACAAAAAATAAAATCTTCTATGAACTTACCATACTCCTAACGGAATACCTTTGGGTGTCTTCTTTCTAAAATGGGGTCATTTGTTGGGTTCCTATACTGCCCTGGCATTTTAGGGGCCCTAAACTGTGAGGAGTAGTCTTAAAAACAAATGTCTCAAAATGACCCTTGAAATCCTAAAGGTACTCATTGGACTTTGGGCCCCTTAGCGCAGTTAGGGTGCAAAAAAGTGCCACACATGTGGTACCGCCGTACTCAGGAGAAGTAGTATAATGTGTTTTGGGGTGTATTTTTACATATACCCATGCCGGGTGGGAGAAATATCTCTGTAAATGACAATTGTTTGATTTTTTTTACACACAATTGTCCATTTTCAGAGATATTTCTCCCACTCAACATGGGTATGTGTAAAAATACACCCCAAAACACATTATACTACTTCTCCTGAGTACGGGGATACCACATGCGTGGCACTTTTTTGCACCCTAACTGCGCTAAGGGGCCCAAAGTCCAATGAGTACCTTTAGGATTTCACAGGTCATTTTTGTTTCAAGACTACTCCTCATGGTTTAGGGCCCCTAAAATGCCAGGGCAGTATAGGAACCCCACTAATGACCCCATTTTAGAAAGAAGATACCCCAAGGTATTCCGTTAGGAGTATGGTGAGTTCATAGAAGATTTTATTTTTTGTCACAAGTTAGCGGAAATTGATTTTAATAGTTTTTCTTCACAAAGTGTCATATTCCGCTAACTTGTGACAAAAAATAAAATCTTCTATGAACTCACCATACTCCTAACAGAATACCTTTGGGTGTCTTCTTTCTAGAATGGGGTCATTTGTGGGGTTCCTATACTGCCCTGGCATTTTAGGGGCCCTAAACCGTGAGTAGTAGTCTTGAAACCAAATGTCGCAAAATGACCTGTGAAATCCTAAAGGTACTCATTGGACTTCGGGCCCCTTAGCGCACTTAGGGTGTAAAAAAGTGCCACACATGTGGTACTGCCGTACTCAGGAGAAGTAGTATAATGTGTTTTGTGGTGTATTTTTACACATACCCATGCTGGGTGGTAGAAATATCTCTGTACATGACAATTGTTTGATTTTTTTACACACAATTGTCCATTTACAGAGAGATTTCTCCCACCCAGCATAGGTATGTGTAAAAATACACCCCAAAACACATTATACTACTTCTCCTGAGTACGGCGATACCACATGTGTGACACTTTTTTTGCAGCCTAGGTGCGCTAAGGGGCCCAACGTCCTATTTACAGGTCATTTTGAGGCATTTGTTTTCTAGACTACTCCTCACGGTTTAGGGCCCCTAAAATGCCAGGGCAGTATAGGAACCCCACAAGTGACCCCATTTTAGAAAGAAGACACCCCAAGGTATTCCGTTAGGTGTATGGCGAGTTCATAGAAGATTTTATTTTTTATCACAAGTTAGTGAAAAATGACACTTTGTAAAAAAAAAAACAATAAAAATCAATTTTCGCTAACTTTTAGATGACAGGTTTTATTGGGCCTGATCTGATGGATAGGAGTGCTAGGGGGGGTGACAGGAGGTGATTGATGGGTGTCTCAGGGGGTGGTTAGAGGGGAAAATAGATGCACTCAATGCACTGGGGAGGTGATCGGAAGGGGGTCTGAGGGGGATCTGAGGGTTTGACCGAGTGTTCAGGAGCCCACACGGGGGGCAAATTAGGGCCTGATCTGATGGGTAGGTGTGCTTGGGGGTGACAGGTGGTGACAGGAGGTGATTGATGGGTGTCTCAAGGTGTGATTAGTGGGGGGAATAGATGCAAGTAATGCACTGGCGAGGTGATCAGGGCTGGGGTCTGAGGGTGTGGGCGGGTGATTGGGTGCCCTAGGGGCAGATAGGGGTCTAATCTGATGGGTAGCAGTGACAGTGGGTGATTGATGGGTAATTAGTGGGTGTTTAGAGGAGAGAACAGATGCAATGCACTTGGGAGGTGATCTGACTGCTGGTCTGCAGGCGATCGGATGGTGTGGGTGGGTGATCAGATTGCCCGCAAGGGGCAGGTTAGGGACTGATTGATGGGTGGCAGTGACAGGGGGTGATTGATGAGTGGCAGTGACAGGGGCTGATTGATGGGTGGCAGTGACAGGGGGTGATTGATGGGTGATAAGTGATTGGCAGGTGATTGACAGGTGATCAGTGGGTTATTACAGGGAAGAGCAGATGTAATTAATGCACTGGTGAATTGATAAGCGGGGGTCAGAGGGCAATCTGAGCGTGTGGGCGGGTGATTGGATGCCCGCAAGGGGCAGATTAGGGTCTGATCTGATAGGTGACAGGTGGTGATAGGGGGTGATTGATGGGTGATTGATGGGTAATTAGTGGGTGTTTAGAGAAGATAACAGATGTAAACAATACATTTGGGAGGTAATCTGACGGCGGGTTTGCGGGCGATCTAATGGTGTGGGTGGGTGATCAGATTGCCCGCAAGGGGCAGGTTAGGGGCTGATTGATGGGTGGCAGTGACAGGGGGTGACAGGGGGTGATTGATGGGTGATAGGTGATTGGCAGGTGATTGACAGGTGATCAGTGGGTTATTACAGGGAAGAACAGATGTAATTAATGCACTGGTGAATTGATAAGGGGAGGTCAGAGGGCAATCTGAGCGTGTGGGCGGGTGATTGGGTGCCCGCAAGGGGCAGATTAGGGTCTGATCTGATAGGTAACAGTGACAGGTGGTGATAGGGGGTGATTGATGGGTGATTGATGGGTAATTAGTGGGTGTTTAGGGTAGAGAACAGATGTAAACACTGCACTTGGGAGGTGATCTGATGTCAGATCTGCGGGCGATCTATTGGTGTGGGTGGGTGATCAGATTGCCCGCAAGGGGCAGGTTAGGGGCTGATTGTTGGGTGGCAGTGACAGGGGGTGATTGATGGGTGATTGACAGGTGATTGACAGGTGATCAGGGGGGATAGATGCATACAGTACACAGGGGGGGGGGGGTCTGGGGAGAATCTGAGGGGTGGGGGGGTGATCAGGAGGGAGCAGGGGGCAGTTTAGGGACTAAAAAAAAAATAGCGTTGACAGATAGTGACAGGGAGTCAGTGGGTTATTAGGGGGTGATTGGGTGCAAACAGTGGTCTGGGGGGTGGGCAGGGGGGGGTCTGAGGGGTGCTGTGGGCGATCAGGGGGCGGGGGGGAGCAGATCAGTGTGTTTGGGTGCAGACTAGGGTGGCTGCAGCCTGCCCTGGTGGTCCCTCGGACACTGGGACCACCAGGGCAGGAGGCAGCTTGTATAATACACTTTGTATACATTACAAAGTGTATTATACACTTTGTAGCTGCGATCACGGGGTTAACATCCCGCCGCCGCGATGTTGCGGCGGGTGGGCGGAGCCAGTTGCCGGGGGAAGCGCGCGTCATCAATGATGCGATCGCTCCCCCGGCATGTGAAAAGGACGCAACGCCCTTAGGCGTATTGCGGTCCTTTAGGGATCCACTTTGCCGCCGCCCATCGGCTGTGGGCGGTCGGCAAGTGGTTAAAGGGCACTTCCGGTTTTTCTATCCGGATACCCGAATAGGTTGGGTACCAGCGGGTAATTTGGTCGGATATCCGAATTCACTCGAATATCCGCAAGGTCGGATCCGGATATCCGAATCGGATCTGGGTATCTGGGTACCCGGATCCGGGCAGGTTTTAAAAAATACTACCCGAGCAACCCACAAGGGAGGTCAGAGTAAAGAGCACTGTAGACAGGGGGTACAGAGTTACTCATATTCACTTTAACTCTGTTATTTTTTGTGAGTTCATTTCCACTTTTTGTCAGAGACTTAATTGCATAGTTTCCCATGTTGTACTTTCCAGCTACGTGTAGATTGCGTCAACAGTTGACGTTTCCTCATTAAGAGATAAAGGCCAACACAAATCTGGCAAATTTAGCATATGGGACATCTGTGAACATTCCCATGTATGTTTCCAATAGCTTACACTGTATATATAAAAGTGCGTGCAGTATTAGCTGACAACACATCAACTTATCCACAATGTTCAAGCTCCTCTTACTCACTGCATTCGTCCTCTCTGGTAAGATATATGGATTCAAAGAATAATATAGAGATAATTAAGACTGCAATATGGTGCTTATTTAATATACAGCAAAGTCCCCGTTATCCGGAATTCAGGCAACTGGAAGTCTCAAGTAACCGGCATGCCTGAGATATAACGGGGCCTCTTTTGGGGTGCTTTCTGTGGATGCTGGCAAGCAGTAAAATTCTTACCAAGCCTCCAGCAATGGCTGACAGAGACCCTGTACCTCCTTGCGGGCTCCTAGTGGCTTTCAGCGTCTGTGTACAGAAGCCGGCGGGTCACATGACCTGATGCACGTCAGCTGACACTCCAGCTTCTGTGCAGTGGGGAAGCCGGAAAGCCAATCGTATCTCGTGGGGAAATACATGGAGACTGACTTTGCTGGAGGCTCGGTAAGTATCTAACAGGGACATTTGGCCCCTTTTCGGCCGGTTGCTCAAGCAACCGACAAGCACCGGTATCCAGAATCAAGCAATCCCCACTGATGTAGGATACTGGGGATTGTGCTGTACAGAGTATTTTAAGTGACTTTTAATTTTATTATAGATAATAATGTGTACTTAACGTTATGAAACAATATGATTTTCTTTCACTGCCATTCTCATGTCAAAACATTCTGTCATTGTAGAGATCTAGGCATGTGGTAATGTGCAGCAATGTTAGAGAGATGAATAATAACATTCCCCAAAGCTATTGTGAATCCAACAATCAGTTTTCTCTGCTGCACCCTCATGGCTCTGCGGCAACAAACAAAACAAAGGGGACCTCCTGCTACCAGAGAGCCTCAGAGGTAACGAGCTGGCACTAAGTTCAGCTGACCAAAATCAAACTAAAATGGAAACAATATTTTTGGGCAGATTGGCCTTTAAGGAGATGACCTGACACCTGTGTGTGAACTTTTTTTTTTTAATTTATAATATTATATATTTATAATTCATATATGAGTGATTAACCAATAAAAATGCATGTCATTAAATGTATCTCATTCCTCTTCCTAAAGGACACTGCCTTGATGTTCAGTACATTGAAGATTCTCAGGACAATGCACGTGTAGTGGGAGGAACCAATTCCGCTAAGAATGCCTGGCCATGGCAGGTGAGACATAAGGCTACAGCAGAAGCTGCTATTCATATACATAGAAGCTCACAGGGGCACATTGCAGTTATTATGTAGAGGAAGCTTGGATATAAAATGCATAGCTATAAGAGGCAGCACATTGGCATAGAGGTTAGCGCTCTTGCCTTGCAGCACTGGGTCCCTGGTTCTAATCCCAGCTGGGGCACTATCTGTGAGGGGTTTGTATGTTCAGCTTTTGTCTGCATGTGTTACCTCCAGGCACTCCAGTTCCCTCCCACATCCCAAAAACATACAGATAAGTTAATTGCCCAAAATTGGCTCTAGACTACATTACATACACAGACATATGACAATGGTAAGGATTAGATTGTGAGCTCCTTTGAGGGACAGTTAGTGACAATATATATACTGTACAGGGTTGCGTAAGATGTTGGCGCTATACAGGGCCGGGCCGAGGCAGAGGCTGGAGAGGCTCCAGCCTCAGGGCGCAATGTAGGAGGGAGCGCACAATTCATTCAGCTGTCATTCCTAATTGTGTTTGAAGCAGAAAGAAATAAGAAAAGGGGATACATGACAGTGACTGCAAGCCAGATAACTAGAGAGTAAGGTGTTGGGGAGGTTGGGGGCCATGGTGCACCTATTAGTCTAATAGCAATCAGTGTGTGATGGCTGGGGTGGTAGGGATGGAGGGGCGCACTTTGCTGTCTCAGCCTTGGGTGCTGAAGGACCTTGTCCCGCCTCTGGCGCTATATAAATACTGAATTATATTAATAAGAAGAAAACCATGTATAATCCCCATACTACTATAGCAATGCATCTACCACACATTAAAGTATACCCCTAACATATAATTTTTCCACCTTTTTTTAAATGTTGGAAACTGCAGAAAACAGGACTGGTTTACACTGGATCAGTTAGGAGGGTCATAGTGACTCACCTGTCCTGGCTGGCGCGGTGCTCCATGCGTCTGTGGCTCCGTGCCTTCCCTTCTTCATCCCCGCTGACCACACCTTGTCAGTGACCTGATGGCATGCACTGGGTCATGGAGGAGAGGCATGCACTGGGTCATGGAGGAGAGGCATGCGCTGGGTCATGGAGGAGAGACATGCACTGGGTCATGGAGGAGAGACATGCACTGGGTCATGGAGGAGAGACATGCACTGGGTCATGGAGGAGAGGCATGCGCTGGGTCATGGAGGAGAGGCATGCACTGGGTCATGGAGGAGAGGCATGCACTGGGTCATGGAGGAGAGGCATAGCTGTGAGGATGAAGATGGGAACGTACGGTGCCATGAATTAAGGGAGGAGTTGCTGCCACACTCTTCAGGGGCCCTTGGGGACACAATTAAGTTTGGGGGAAGCTGGCTTGGGGGAATTAAAGGACCACTATCGCAAAAAAAGTCTGACATAACCGACAGGTTTTGGGCCAGTCCATCTCCTCATGGGGGATTCTCAGGGTTTTCTTTGTTTTCAACAGCATTTCCTAAACAGCAGTTGCAGTGTGTAAGTGAGTAGAGAGGCCGGCTGGTATCATACTATTTTGGCAGTTAAACTGCTGTTCAGGGAATGCTGTTGAAAACAAAGAAAATCTTGAGGGCCCCACTTAAAGGGACTCCGAGCAGTGAATAAAAACAAAATTTGAACTTGGGGCTTTCTCCAGCCCACCGTAGGTCGGGAGGTCCCTCGGCGTCCTTCTGGCTCCTCTCCCAGTCCCTGCTCAGAAATGGCTCCCGGCAACACCGGGACCGAGTGCCGGGCTCCCTCTTCCTGAAAGATGACGCTAGTCGTCATCACGCCGGCTGCATGCGCAGTACTGTCACGCCGGCCGCTGTGATGACGAAAGACAGCTGGCATGATGACAACATCTTTCAGGAAGAGGGAGCCCGACACTCTGTCCCATGTTAACCAGTGGCTCAGTTCACACTATATGTGTTTTAACTAAAAAGATTTTTCATAATGCACTGCTATGGAGAAGAAAAAAAACGCGTACCAACTGATTAAGTGTAAATGGGGCCTAAGAATCCCCCACGAGGGGATGGAATGGCCCAAAACCTGTCGGTTCAGATTTTAACTGCCTACTTTTTCGCGATAGTGGTCCTTAGGAGAAGGCCCCTAATGCCACTTTGTTGGGGGGTCTGTCAGGCATGTCCCCAGGTTAATTGTGCCCGGTGGTCCCGTTGTTACTAGATCCAGCCCTGGAATCAGTTGCTTTCAGTTATACTGTAACTGATCGGACAACTGATGTGCATCACAGGTGAAGGAAATGACCATGTTTCCCTATGGGTCAGTTCATATCTAGGCATTTTAACGAGAGCTGCTTCACAATGCAGTTCTGCAGACAAACTGGTCAGTTAAAATGTGTCAGTTTTTCAGCATTCAGTGTAAATCAGCCCTAAAGGTGCCCATCAACAATACAATCTTGATGGTACAATCAAACCAAATCTACGTAGTAGAAAGGTAAACTTAGAGAATACACTTTGCATGGATACTTTAGGTAGTTATGGAGGTGGTGAGACAGTACATTCAAGATTGTATCACTAAGGGGCACCTTAAAAATCTAAAACATTAGGGCAAATATTCTGGGTCACCCCCGATGTGCCTGCAACCCCCCCCCCCCAAAAAAAAAACACAGTCTTTGTCACACTGGATCTGGGTCCTATTGGCTCTGAGTCACCATGAGCTATCCGGGTATTCTGTAATTGTCATAATACAGTGCAATCATTATAATGTTTTCTCTCCCAGGTATCTCTCCAGTACATCTCTGGCAGCAGCTGGTACCACACCTGCGGAGGCTCCCTCATCCGTGCCAACCGCGTCCTGACTGCCGCTCACTGCGTAGATAGGTAAAAATGTCAAAACTACAAACAGTTTGGTGGCCGAAGTTTATTCCTTTCACAGAAGAATCTTATTTTACAAAAGTCTCAGATGACCTGAGCATCTTGCTACAGATTATAAGGTCCTGCAAAAGTATGTTAAAAAAAATTCCATTAGCACCAGGCAGTAAGTAGTAAAGATGAATCTAAGGAGCAAAGTAAGATGGCAGCCCTAAACACCATTTAGCCATACAACCCTAATTTAAAACTAAATTCAGGGTTAAAAAACACTCCTTACTTCTAAAGGTCTTGTTGTGGCAATCATGGATTTCCTCCATGTCTATCCTCCTAGTCAGTGGACTTACAAGCACAGTATGATGCGGTGTACGTTAGCTTTCTGTCCCTCAGAGATCTCAGCAAAGAAATAGAGCACCCCCCAGAGGAGAGGAGGAAGACTCACCAGCTACCTAAACTAGGGGTGGTACAATCTGGCAACCCAGACTCAGGGGTCACTCTCCAGCTGCCTAAACTGGGGGGGCTGCTTATACTTGGTCTAATCCTTTCCAGAGAAAACATTGTACCACTTGAAGTTAAACTGTGGGAATAATCATATCTCTAAGGCAGTGTTTCTCAAACCTGTCCTTGTGACTCCCCAAAGGTGCACGTTTTGCAGGCAACCTCACCTATACACATGTGGGGTAATTGGAGTCTCAGCTAGGTGGATTTGATGTAGCTGAGACACTAATTACCCCACCTGTGCATAGGTGAGGTTGCCTGCAAGACATGCACCGTTGGGGAGTCACATGGACAGGTTTAAGAAACTTGTATCCAGTGGCATTATCACAATGCAAAATCCACTGCAGACTACCTGACCCAATGACTATTTGAGACTATAAGAGTAATGATAAAAAATATTAGTGTGTGTGTGCGTGTGTGTGTGTGCGTGTGTGCGTGTGCGTGTGCGTGTGCGTGTGTGTGTGTGTGTGAACGTGGGGAAGATGGGTAAATAAATACATTACAAAACGAGAAGTTAATAAATAAAAGACAGATCAAGAAATGATGTATACGAGCTATGTTATTTGTTCATGTCGTTTGATCCACAATGAGCCAGCATGTCATCATTTATGCTACTGGCAGACAAGAAAAAACTAGACAGAGCCAACTTCCATTATCTATAACCACACTCACCAATGTGATAGGCTAAAAGGTTGTTTTTTTATAGATTTACAAATGCACAGAGGGAAATACTGTTTGCTTGGCAGTTGGAAACAGACGTTATTTCCCACAATGCAACAAGGTTCAAAGGAAACTGACATGACCGTGGTCATGACATCACCCTGTGGGAGGGGTTTCACCACACTTTCAGACACACACACCCCTAATGATCTAATCAAGAAAAGGTAAATGTTTCCTATGGGAAAGGGCGTATCTGCTACTGATTGGGGTGACATTTAATGTTTGGTTAAAATCCTCTTAAAGGCTTGGATTCCCATGAAAATGTAGTCTTCTGCATAACTTTAAATTGACTTTGCCTACCAATGTGAATTATGATCTGGCCAGTGACCAACGATATAAAAAAAAAAAAAACCTGTCAAAACATTTCCTTGTTTACCACCAGGGCAGTATTCCACTGTTGGCATAAGGGACATACCAGAATTCTTATTTATCTGTTTACGTCATTGGTTCAATTCTTTTCCAGAAGACTGCACACAGTACCATTTCCAGTATCCTCTGTATTGTTTTCAGGTTTACAGCACGTATTTTTTATGCACAAGTGCAGCTGTACTGCACCTGTATGAGTATTGCCGCACCTGTAGAGTAGCACAGAGCCACTCATGGGCGACCTGCTTTGGCTTACCGTGCAGGTGTGACCGTGCAGGTGCAGTGCAGCCACTCTTGTACACAGCAGGAGCATGGCCACAAAACACATCAGACAACAGCTTGCCAGATATGCTTAGAGGGTCCATAGATGGTAACAGTGAGGCAAGGAGGAGAAGGGAAGCTTCTAGATTATCCAGAGGCTTTCATCTGAGTACATATGTTCCGTGTACTAATTTGGCCGCAGGTAGAAGCCAAAAGACGGCTCTTCCTGAGCAAGGTAATCTTGTTGAATGAAACAAATATTTCCCCCCTGATTGCCTATTTTTTTCCCTTTGCTCACGTAATTTGGGGTCCATCGATCACCTTAATTATGGTTATTTTATAGTAATTCTGCCTGAGCCGCTATAGCCATAATAACAAGAACTCCTAGTACACTTTATTACATAGTTTTACCTCAAGCCCTTTTTAAGAGTACCAAAGATATGAACTAAGCAGTTTCCAAGTAAGAAAAAGATATTTTGGGCAGTAAAAAAAAAACTATTGGTAACTACTGGTTGAAACAGAGAATTCATTTTAAAAATATAAAATTTTGCTTATATTATATAATATTATATGCTATAAAATTAAAAAAAGAAAATCAATAGAGTTGAACCTTTCTTTAAGCTCACTGTACCTTTATCTGTGTTTAGAGTTGCCACCTATCGTGTGGTGTTGGGGGAACACGACCTGAGCAACAATGATGGAACTGAACAGGCGATCTCCGTGTCTACAATCCGCATTCATGCTTCCTGGAACACCAACAATGGGGCTGCCGGGTATGACGCCAACTAACAAAACCTAAATATATTTCATTTAAAACATTTTGCAAAATATGGAATATAAACCTAATAGGGCATATGTGACAAGGCATCAATTGGTCAACAAAGTTTTAAAAAGCATGTATAAGCGCGCTCCTGCCCAGGCATGCACGCTCCACCAACGCCCATGCTCGCGCACCCATTCATAGCTTAGTGATTGCTGCTGTTGGAAATTGAACAGTTAAAAAAAATTATTACAGTCACACTAAAAAATATATTTATTTAATTTGTATTATTTTTGCTGGAAGAAAGAATTGCGGATACCTTTAATGACTGCCGCCTGTAGCCATTGGATGCGATTACTAAGGTGACAGTTCGGGTCCCAAATGCTCTTCAGATGCATTGCTGTGCTGTTGGCTAGCAAGCAATACCTCTTTACAGCATATCTAATCACTACAGACACACAGGCTGGTGATAATAGTCCACTACATGCCCAACTAGTAATGAAATATGGCATACGGTATGTGGTATAATTTTCCCCTGGAAGAGCAAAAAATATATTTTGAGGACAGCGTTAAATAATTGTGGAACTTACAGTATGTAAAAATTAGTAATGGTGAAAGGTTAAAGAAATTAGTATTTTCTGCATTCACACCTGTATTTTCCTATTAAAATGCCTATGAAATACAACTATTTTTGAAAAAAAAAATTGCCCAAAGATAGCCTAGGTTGTCACAGGAAAAAAAAATAAAACAGCTAATTAAATTTCAGCCATTCCTTTTAAATGGGAAAATGCAAACTGCAGCCTGCAGACACTGTTAATTGCAGGGTTCTCAAACTTGGCACAGTTGGTCACTGGGTGACTGATATTTATATTCAGAAAAGTAGGGGAGCCTACAACAGCCATTCAAAATTCACAAATTGATTTTCAAGGGGAATATTTAAATGTCTGCCATTCTTATATTGTTAATGGCAGAGGCCTCAAGCTGGCTACAGTCGTTCACTTGGTGACTGGGATTCACAATAATAAACAGCCATAAACAGCCAATCAGATTTCTTTAATTGATAAACTGCTTCCATTCTCACATTATTGATGCCAAGGACCCCAAAACACACAAACGTGGTGATTGAGTGACAGTGTGCCATGGTTACAAACAGTGGGCAGAGCCAACAACAACCAATTTTTTAAAGGGTTCTTAAACTTGGCACAGTTGGTCACTAGATGAATGGTGTTCAAATTCAGAAAAGGGGCAGCCACAAACAGCCAATCAGATTTCTTTGATTGATTTCAATAGAAAAATTTGAACTGCTTCCATTAGCACAGTATTGATGCCAAGGAGCCCAAAGCTAACAAACTTGGTCACTGATTGAATGTGTGTCAAGGATAGAAAAAGTGGCTGGATCCAACAACAACCAAATACATACCCAAGCAACACTGGGTATGATATAATATAATATATAATACATCAAAAAAGTTATTGCGGTTTCAATAGTGAGACAGCTTACATGTCAAAATTGTCAGAATTCTTAAGTGGTAAAAACCCAGCAACCTGGAGGTGGCCAACAATAGTTTCAAAAAAACTTTGCTCAGCTATACTGATGCTAACTGCTACCTATGTGAGATTACCTACATGTCTTTCATTCTCTCTGCAGTTATGACATTGCTGTCCTGCATCTGGCTTCCAGTGCTACTATTAACAGCTACGTAAGACTGGCTTCTCTTCCAGCTGAAGGAACTATCTTGGCTCATAACCACAGCTGCACCATTAGTGGATGGGGAAGACTCAGCAGTAAGTGGAATACTAATTAACCCCTTGTGCCTTGCCATTCACATCCTCTCGGCCACCAGTTGAAGCAAAAAGATTTGAATGTTAGCCTGTAGCGTTGATGTCACACACACAGCAAAACTCAATAGCACATCTGTGTCCCATGCCTAAATAGGTCATATGTACTTACTCTGTGTATGTCCCTCATTTCAAGTGAATTGCACCTTAGCCTAAATAGCTGGTATAGCTGTATGTATCTATTCTATTCTATGTCTGTTCTTCATCGCATGTGTATTTGTACTACTATGTTTCAATGCCGTTTTGTACTACGCTCAATGCCGATGTGTACCACAAACAATTCCAGGTGCGGCAACTGCTGCACTTGGCGAAATAAATCTGATTCTGATGAGCACAGCCCCGTGCTAGCACGTGTCTATGCTCATCAGAGCAGGCAACAAGTAGTGCACTAACCAGAGTGTAATGCCCTGGTGTTCTATCTCCAATCCCTCCTAACCCCTCAATCACCCCAGCACAGTTTGGCAGCTATAAGCATGGCTAAGTATGACTCACCTCTCCTGGTTCCTGCAGTGATCATCTCTCTCCTCCTCTCACTCATACTGATGACCTTATCAGCCAGGACCCAGTACATGGAGACACAAGAGGCTGGCAGTATGAGTGAAAGGAGGAGAGAGCCGATTGTCACAGATTGTCAACCAGGAGGGATGAAAATACCTACAGGCATGCTACTAGCTGCCAATCTCTGAGTAGGGGGATGGGAATGGGATACGTGATCAGCGGACTACCATGATACAACTGCCACAGTTGCGCAGTGGGACATGCAAGTGCCATTGCAACATGGCATTTGCATTGCAAAATGGTTTTCATCAATGGGGTTGCACTTTCCAGTCACTATAATTAGTTGGTAACCATGCTCTACTTTGCGGTGATTGCTACACATGGATGGGGTAATCAAACAGTGCAGTCAGTACAGTCTGCTATTCCGATGTCCCTGCAGATTGCGTAGAATCACATAACCTATTACACAGCTGAAAATGCAAATGTGGGAAAGAAGCCTAAAGCACAATCTACACGATACGATTCTTTGTGCGATTCGAGTACGATTCTATTTACGATCCGATTAAATCCGGATCACAAAACAGTGGCAAATCAAATTGAATCGAATTGAATCTCAATCGGACATGTCGGATTTCATCGGATCGTAAATAGAATCGTAATCGAATCGCACAAAGAATCGTATCATGTAGATGGGGCTTAAGAGTTATGTTACTGGCAGGTAAATATTTATACCAGATTTTAAAATATTGTGCCAAGGTTTTGCTACTAAGTATACTAAAAAGAAAGCTAACTATGTTGCTGTTTCCATTGCTAAAATATTGCTGATCCTTTTTTCTTTTAGCTGGTGGGTCTTCTCCCTCCATCCTCCAGCAGGCTCCTCTGCCCGTTGTTGCCCACTCAACCTGCTCTACCAGATCCTTCTGGGGCACCACTGTGAAGACCACCATGGTGTGTGCTGGGGGCAATGGAACCCAGGCTGGCTGCGATGTAAGTCCGATAGCTTTCTAATTCTAGTTTTTACTATACTAAACAAAATACAAAGACGTTAAAGCTAATTGTGATGGAATGAAAAATGAGGCTTTATGTAAAATAATGGTATAGCTTTTAAATGTTACCACTGATATTATCCTCTCTGTGTTCACATGACAGGGTGATTCCGGTGGACCTCTGAACTGTCTTGTCAATGGTGCATACCAGGTCCATGGCATTGCTAGCTTTGTGTCCTCCCTTGGATGTAACGCTTACCAGAAGCCCACTGTGTTCACCAGAGTGTCCGCCTACATCTCCTGGATCAACAGCGTACGTTTTGTTTTATTAATATCCATATACAATGTAATTTCTTATTTACAGCCTTATTTAAACCATAACTTAAATTCATATTGACAGAAAACCTCCTTCTCATACATTTCTCATCATATATTTGTAGGATACTGTAAATATGCATGTGTTTATCCCTGTAACCCTGACATCCATATCAATATATTACCTCCCCTAGTGGTTTTGGGTCATTCTGAGCTGCTTCGGTTACTCTGTCTAACTAAGGAAAAGGAGGCTGTTACTGAATAACATCTGCTCATGGCCAGCGAAGAAGGGGCACCATGCTTGACATGCCTCTGTACCCCAGTTTTCACACATTAATGGGGGTGGGGGAGAGACTAAGGAGAATGGATCATACTCAGGGCCGGCCCGCTCATGAGGCGGGGTGAAACTTTTGCCTCAGGCGGCAAAGTTCTAGGGGTGGCATCCGCCCGTCCGTGGGTGCGGGGGTGCCGGCCGCCGAGCTGGAGGGGTAGCTGGCAGGGCGGGGTATTGGGCCTAGCAGTGGGGAGGGGGGTCGGACCCCCCCCCCCCCCCCCCTCACCTGGGTCCCCCGATCTGCGCTCCCCTCCAGCTTTAAATGTAGCGTAAGCAGCTGACAGACAGTAAGAGGCACGGGCGGGGGATCACTCACCTCTTCCTCGTTCCAGCGTGCGCTCCACTGACGTCACTTCCTGCAACGCCGCCCACTGTATTGTACGTGGCCGGCGTTGCAGGAAGTGGCGTCAGTGGAGCGCACGTTGGAACAAGGAAGGTGAGTGATCCCCCGCCCGTGCCTCTTACTTATATTTACAGTATCCCCACCGCTAGGCCCAATACCCCCGTACTGTGCAATGGCAATCAACACCAAGCCTCCTTGTCCAGTATGGTGAGCCAGATGGTAAATTGTGGGCCAACGTACCAGTATAAGATGGACAACTCCTCAGTCGCTTCCTTATTTTATTCAGAAAATCTATACTGGGCCTTTCTTAACATCCTTAGTGGTTATCACGAGTCCAGCTCGGGGTGGAAAAAACATGCTAGGAGCGATTACCCCGAGCTGAACTTGTGGTAGCCGCCAGAAGGTCTATGCAGAGCAATGCACACAGCGAGCAGTTTTACTCACCTCACAGGGGATCCTGACATCAGCTGCCATTCTTCTTCCTCTCCTCCGAGGCTCTGCTTCCCCCTGGTGAGGTCGCCATCTGTCCTCATGATGACAGCCAGCAATCTCACTATAGGGTTACAGCTTACGGAGGGAGGAAGAACTACAGCGCTGCATCCCAGGGAGGTGAGTGGGTGCTGGGCTGCTGCAGATCTCTCTGCAGTGTGATTTTTTCCCAGGCTTTAGGGTCTAAAAGCATGCTAAAAAATTGCACCACTTTTAGACCCTAAAATCCAGAAAGAATCAGACCACCAAGGGGGTTAAGATAGTCAGTATGGCCAAACAGGGCAGTGATGGGCCAGTAGTGAGACTGGGGAGTGGGAGGTGGGGTATTTAGTACAGATTTTAGAGGGAGAATTGTTTTTTTGCAGCTGTTGGGTTTTTTTTTGCAGCTGAAGCCATGCCTTCCTACACACTAATAGCATAGCTTGGCTTCAGATTTATGGGGGAGAGGAGCAAGCTGCTGAAGGAAATGGGGATCTATGAACTGGTGCAGCAAATATCTTACAATTTTTTTTATTTTGCAAAAACTGCAATTTTTTTTATAATTTGTATTATACACAATTTATTATTGCTTATTTTGAACAAATATACAGGTTTTCTTAACTTGTGCTTTATTAATATTTCATTACAGCAGCTTAGCTTGCTTCAGACACCTCCATCCTTAGCAGCTCAAAATTGGTACTGTGCCAAATTAAAACTTGCCCTAAGCTAGTTCTTATATGTGCATCTCTTTACTCTCTTAAATCTGTCACATTTTGGCACAAAATCATTATTTTATGTTTTCCATATGTGCATTCACTACACATGCACCCAATGGCGTAGCTAAGGAGCTGTGGGCCCCGGTGCAAGTTTTACATGGGGCCCCCCAAGCACTCTATACATAACAATTGATACGGCGCACCAAAACCTGCTAAGGACAACCACAGTGTCAGAGTTGCAAGAAGGGAATGGGGAACAGTTTGTTAATGATGACTACTATTCAAAGCATCTATAGAAGTGATTATTACCAGCACAGGACCAACAGAGAGCTAATACTGTGATAGAGGGTGGACACTTCGGGGCCCCTCTGGCCCAAGGGCCCTGATGCGGTCGCTACCTCTGCACCCCCTATTGCTACGCCCCTACATGCACCTTCTTATAGTGAATTGTTGTTTCATAAATGTCTTAAGACTGACACTTTTGGGTTGGTTGTATTTTAATCATGCCTTCTTCTCTTTATTTTAGAACGTGTAACATCATTAAATTGGTTGGAGAAACATACTAGACCGCACCTTCAAATATAAAGACTGGAACTCTCTTTGCAAAGCAAAATATATAATAAATTATATTTTTTATCATCACTTACAGTCTTACTGTGCTCTGTGTTTGTGAATTATGACATGACAACAAAGGAGATATGACATATGAATGATTTGAAGCAGCTACAAGTTTCCAACTGCAGTTCTGCTGTTGTTATAAAAGCAAGCCTGTACTACAAAAGAAAAGCAAGATAAGGAGAAGGAAGCCTCTGTATAGTGCTGAGGTCTCCCATCTCCTCCTGGACCACACCATTGTCACACAGTGATCATCTTAATATATCTGACAAAAGCTTGTTAGATATGTTTTTACAGCTGTGCTCCTCTTCTGGGCTGGACTACTGACCAAGCACACCAAGCAATTGATTGTGGCCCAGTGAAAGGTCAATGACCCAATGTACAGTGCAGGGAAAGTCCTGTCCTGCTAGTCATTTGACCCAGTCTGCTTCCCTAGTAAAATGATTCAAATGATTTGGTTCAAAGATGCGGATCTTTTCAATGATCCGATTCAAGTGATCCGAATCCTTAAAAAGATCCGGACTTCCTATCACTAACCTGGAGCAGCTGCTTTGAGAGCCACATAACGCGGCTCAATCTAACGTCCAACTTCAACACCACCATGCGTTGGGTTAGGGGCACCTTATGCGACCATAACGTCCCCTAAAACGCAATGTCTTGGTGTGAAAGTAGCCTTACTTTTTCTCCTGAGTTTCCTCCAAGGTGATATTTTTAAACTTGTAAATAAAATGCCTTTTAACCCATTTACAGACATTTATAGCACTCTTTCGCCTACTTTTTGGTACTTTCTAAATTGTAGAGTGCTGAAACGTTATTTTAAACAGAAGCTGAAAAATGATCTCCTAGGAGAAAACTCAGGAGAAAAAGTGAATTGCATATGGTCCTGTGTCTCTCGCCAAAGCTCTGTTGTGTCTACCTGATCAACTGTCTGCTCTGTAGCAGCCAGCAACCCAGCCGGGGCTACAGCTTCTGCACATGCGTGAGTGTGGGCACATACCGCTCGTCATCACACTTCCGTGACCAGGAGCATTCTGGGCAGGCACAGTACTACTGCACCTGTGCAGAACGCTCCCTGCCACAGGAGTGCGACCACCAAGGTCGCCGGCTGCTACGGAGCAGACAGTGGAACCATGAGGCACAGTGGAGCTGTGGCGAGAGACACAAAGACTTCTAAGGGCTGGAAGAAGCACCAGGTAAATACAGCAGTATGCACTGTATTTATATTAAATGCACAGCATTGGCCCAGTCTGGCTCTGATTTTCCCAGGCTCTGAAGCCCATGCGGGTCCTTGCTACTGTGCAGATGCAGTGCGGCCATGTGCCCTTGAGTTTCAGGGGTCCCAGTGCTGGAGCAGCCTGATGGAAGAAAAACACGGGGACAGCCTCTAGAGCACCGGTGTCAAACTCAAATACAAAGTGGGCCGAAATTGAGCTCTGGGAGCAAGTCGCGGGCCGACCTCAATGTCTAGTGGCCACCTCTCTCCCTTATAAAGTTCCCTGGTGTCTATTAGCCTCCCCTCCATCCCCTATACAATTCCCTGATGTTTAGTGGTCCTCCATCATCTATACAATTCCCAGATGTTTAGTGGTCCTCCCTCCCCTATACAGTTTTCTTGTGTTTAGTGGCCCCCTTCTTCCCCTATACAGTTCCTTGGTGTCTAGTGCTGCCTCCCTTCCCCCCATATGGCTTCCCTGGTGATCTAGGGTTTACCATTCAATATAGCTTCTCTGGTGGTCTAGAGTGGGCCAAACCTAATGTACATTAGGGAAATCAGGCCAAATCTGATGGCTCCAAGAGCCAGATTTGGGTTTACTTTAACAGAATGGAACAACCTTGCTTTTCATTAGAATGTGGGATGCTTAGGCCTGATATCATCTAGACTTTTGCATTCTCCCAGGGAAGGATCACTCTTACAGCAATATTACATGAATAAGAGTTTAAGGGTTAGTCTAGTCCACAGTGCATCAGTTGCATTGCAGAATAATTCTGCATGTCAACTCACTGCCCATATTATTCTATGGGGCTGTTCACATCTTCGCATTGTAACTAATTGAGTTATTATAACTCACTGTATGCCGGCTCTGAATGAATGTCCAGGTCCAGTCTCCATTCTAGTTCACACACATTATAATGCATGTGTTATGCAACACACCGCTGTGTGTTGCCACAGCCTTATGAATAAATAGTGGAACACGTGACCATTTATTGTAAAATATCTTATTTCAAAGAACAATTTTCTTTTTTGAGGAAAAAAACAGTTGTCTTAAAATTAGCATTACGGATCAGCGCTCAGCAAGATGTCGGCCCTCTCATGCAATCAAACTTCCCCGTGGTTCGTAGCTCTGCCTCCTCGCACGTAGCCCCTGCATGAGAGGGCCGACATCTTGCTGAGCGCTGATCCGGAGCGGCGCACAGGGAGAGTCCGGTCAAAACTCTATGCTATTGAAATCACCTGATGTTTGTGAGTGCTTTTAAATTTTATATGTTTATTTTATTAAACGGTGTTGCACTATGAAAAGTATTATGTTTATTTGAGGTACTATTGGTCTAAAAGGAATGGATTAGTGTGCCTCTGTAGTGGGGGAACACAAAGTATTGCTACACAGGAGGAGGAAGCTTCTGTTTTGTGTAAGACACAGTGTGACTGCAGGAAGAATAAGTTCCTGTCTTGATGCAAGACACAGTGTGACTGCAGGGAGACGGCCAGACAGCTGAGAAGGGGGCTTAAACCCTTCGCAGCGAGATTTGGTGCTATCTAAGAGTCAAAGGATCTAGTGAGTCTGATCATAAACTTTAGTACACGTGAATTTCCTCTGTGGGATCTCTGGATATTATTGCAGTATCACTGAGAGACTGTGTTACACATATGATGAATTAACTCCACAGTGCGATAGGGGTGGGTAGAGGCTGGGTGTTTATTGAAGATCAAACAATCTTAACAATCTGGAATGAGATGGAGGGCATTCTTTCATTAGGGCAGGGTCAGTGTAACTACATAAAATCATACATAACACAGCATCATATTGCTCAGAAATAACATTAATGCAAATACAGTGCAGCATATCACATATAACAGCAATCTGCATAACATGTGCTCACTATGTCTGCCACATGCAATTAGGGTTGCCAGGTTGGCTGATGGAGAAAACCGGACAGGGGGTGGAGTTAGGGGTGGAGTTAGGGGCGGAGTCAGAAGCGCACTTTTATGTAGAGTGGGGCTAAGCAATGGGCTTTTTAAAAAAAATTTTTATAGTATTTATATCGCACTGACATCTTCTGCAGCACATTACAGAGTACATAGCCATGTCACTAACTGTCCTCACCAGTAGTACTGGTCCAGTGCACATAAGAGACAGTTTTTCACCAGTAACTGCACATAAGAGACAGCTTTTCACGAGTAAATGCACATTATAAGACACACCTTTTCGCCAGTAAATGCACATAATAAGAGACAGCTTTTCCCCAGTAAATGCACAAGAGACAGCTTTTCACCAGTAAATGCACATAATAAGACACAGATTTTCACCAGTAAATGCACATAATAAGAGACAGCTTTTCACCAGTAAATGCACAAAAGAGACAGCTTTTCACCACTAAATGCACATAATGACAAACAGCCAGTGTTCCCAGTATATGTAGCCAGGGATATATGTGCCCAGTATATGTAGCCAGGGGGTATATATGTTCCAGTATATGTAGGCAGGGGTGTAAATGTCCCAGTATACGTAGGCAGGGGTATATATGTCCCAGTATATGTAGCCAGGGGGTATATGTGCCCAGAATAGGTAGCCAGGGGGTATATGTGCCCAGAATAGGTAGCCAGGAGCTATATGTGCCCAGAATAGGTAGCCAGGGGCTATATGTGCCCAGAATAGGTAGCCAGGGGCTATATGTGCCCAGAATAGGTAGCCAGGGGCTATATGTGCCCGGAATAGGTAGCCAGGGGCTATATGTGCCCGGAATAGGTAGCCAGGGGGTATATGTGCCCAGAATAGGTAGCCAGGGGCTATATGTGCCCAGAATAGGTAGCCAGGGGGTATATGTGCCCGGAATAGGTAGCCAGGGGCTATATGTGCCCAGAATAGGTTAGGTAGCCAGGTGCCCCCCCCCCCCCCCCCCCCCGCAGGAGGAGAACAGTGCAGCAGAGAGAGAGCTGGGAGCAGCGGTGGAGAAGGGGGGCAATCTCCCCCCCCTTCCCTCACCTTAGGGTGCTCTCTCTTCCCCGCTGTCTCCTCCAATATGATGTGCAGGCTGGCGGGTGGCTGCGGGCGGAACTTACCTCTGTGTCGCAGGCGCCGGAAGTTCGGGTCCCGCAGCCGCTGAGATTCGACTCAAAAAAGATCCGGATCAAAGATTCGAATCATTCATGAGCCGGACAAAACTATTCAGACTGATTAGTGTTGTCCGGCTCATGAATGATTCGGATCTTTGATCCGGATCTTTTTTGAGTCGAATCTCAGCGGCTGCGGGACCCGAACTTCCGGCGCTGGAGCGACACAGAGGTAAGTTCAGCCTGCAGCCACTCGCCAGCCTGCACATCATCCTGGAGGAGACAGCGGGGGAGAGAGAGCACCCTAAGGTGAGGGAAGGGGGGGGAGATTGCCCCCCTTCTCCACCGCTGCTCCCAGCTCTCTCTCTGCTGCGCTGTTCTCCTCCTGCGCTGCGGGGGGGGGCTCTAAACCGGACAACTTAATTGTCCGGTTTAGCATGCCTTTTTTCACCGGACACAGCGCACAAAAACCGGACTGTCCGGTGTAAAACCGGACACCTGGCAACCCTACATGCAATGTCCTAAAATCAGTCACTGCACTGGGTATCAGGGAAGCTGCCCTGAGTCTATACTGTTCTAACCTCTTTCCCTAGCATATGAGAGATCATAAACTGTCTAACAAGTAAAGTTTAGCAAAACTAACACTTAGAAAAAGAATCATCATACATGGAATGAGATGGAGGGCATTCTTTCATTAGGGCAGGGTCAGTGTAACTACATAAAATCTCCCCACCAACCTAGAATGTACAAGTGGTTCCCTCTAACACAGGAAGTGCTACAGCTATGCTGGGGAGAACTTGTGTGTCCTCTCTATAGAATCCCAGGGTTTCAAATCTGGATCTTTTATGATTATATACATTTATGAAACTGACAGGAAAACATTTATTTTGGGGGGTGCCTATTTTATACATACTTTACACTCTCCCCCACAAAAGTTTATGTTGTCCCCAACATAAGCAAATCTGATATTCCAAAATGCATGAACACTGTTCTGTTGGAGTCTGACAGTTGTTTGGGAATTAAGCGTTTAGTGAAGGAATTATCCTCTCTCTGTGATAAATTATTCCCATGTTAGTTTAATCACAGGTTCTTACCAGGTCTATTGCGCGCCATAGTTCTTAATGAGGTCTACTTGCTAATACAGCAAGTTTTGTCTGCAAATCCTTTTTTTTTTATCACAACTTTGTGTGCAAAGAAACTTTTATCAGACTCAAGGATGATGGTGAACTAGGGGACACTCTATGGATTTCCTTGTCCCTTACTTTAATCTTAGAACAATACTTTGTCCTTGTACCTGTTATCCTAGTTTCACTTTCGGCCAACTTTTTTCACTTTCTAGTTTCATCATCCCTTGGAATACTACTTGTGGTTCATAAACCATGAAATATACATCAGTATGCATTTACCAAAACATCATAAAATAACATTAACTGCATAGGTCCATGAAAGTCCTAAAAATTAAGGCATTAAAACTCAAACTTTCAACATATTATTCTGTGTTTACCAGTCTCTGCAATCTCCAACAAAGTATTCTGGACTCAAATACCATTCAGGGTAAACAGATGAAATATTACCACAGTCCATAGCATGTACTGTTGTGGTTCTTGGTACAAGTCTTGGTTCACCCAAAGAATCATAGGTTAAAGTCTTTGGCTGTCTTCTGTTTCTGGTGGGTGGTTTTCTGCATAGATGCTCTGTGTCAGCATCATCCTCATGGTCACTGTGCTCACTTTCAACATTGTCTCTGGAATTTTCAGATGCTGGAATCTCTTCTGCATTATTTCCTGATAAGCATTCTGGTGTTGGAGTCTGATCTTCATGAAGATCATCTCTTGTACTATCCTCTGTAGGAAGTTCAGTCATATCCAACTCATGAGGATAAAATTCTTCTGCTTCTGGATTTAGTTGTGTACTATCTTCCCTTATAAAGTCATCGGATAAAGGAATGAAAGTCCTCCATTGTTCTTGTTCATTGTCTGATTCACTTTCTGACTCCACATCTGAGTTTTGCTTAGACTGATGTGTGTTCCTTTGGTTCTTGACTGGTTTTGTTGTGACAACCGTTCTTGGCATGACTTTACTTGGGTCTGCTGGTAGAAAGTCACATGGCAATAGCAGATTTCTATGTAGAATTCTTGATCGACCTTTGCCAGTCTCTGGTTTAACTTCATAAACTGGACTATCTTCATTCTGTCTTTTAAGAACTACATATACAGAATCTTCCCAGTAAGATCTCAATTTTCCTGGACCTCCTTTTTCAGTAAGATTCCTTACAAGTACTCTGCTACCTGGTAAAATATCAGATCCATGGGTTTTCTTGTCATAATATTCTTTACCTCTTCCTGCTGCTGTCTTGGCAGTCTTTGAAGCAATTTCATAGGCTTCATTCATTCTCTTTGTCCAAGCTTTCACATATTCTGTGTAAGTCTTGTATTTTTCAGTTACAGGAGTATCAAACATGTTGTCAATTGGTAGTCTGGGCGATCGTCCATAAAGTAGGTAAAATGGAGAATGTCCTGTAGCCTCACTTCTAGTACAATTATATGCATGGACAACTTTAGCAAGAGAGTTTTTCCAGTCTTTCTTTGACTCTGGTGATGGAGTACGGAGCATGGAAAGCAGGGTGCGATTGAATCTTTCAACTTGTCCATTGCCTTGAGGATGATATGGAGTTGTATGGGAATTTTGGATGCGACCATACTTGCTTAAGGCTGCAAATAGTTGTTTCTCAAATTCTCTGCCCATGTCATGGTGAATTTTTGTAGGAAATCCAAATTTCAGAACATAGTTATTGAATATTTTATCTGCAACAGTCTTTGCCGATTTGTTCTTTGTGGCATATGCTTGAGCAAATCTGGTAAAATGATCTATTACAACTAGTGTTGGGCGAACAGTGTTCGCCACTGTTCGGGTTCTGCAGAACATTACCCTGTTCAGGTGATGTTCGAGTTCGGCCGAACACCTGATGGTGTTCGGCCAAACTGTTCGGCCATATGGCCGAACTAAGAGCGCATGGCCGAACGTTACCCGAACGTTCGGCTAGCGCTGTGATTGGCCGAACGGGTCACGTGTAGTGTTGGGCGAACATCTAGATGTTCGGGTTCGGGCCGAACATGGCCGCGATGTTCGGGTGTTCGAGCCGAACTCCGAACATAATGGAAGTCAATGGGGACCCGAACTTTCGTGCTTTGTAAAGCCTCCTTATATGCTACATACCCCAAATTTACAGGGTATGTGCACCTTGGGAGTGGGTACAAGAGGAAAAAAAATTTAGCAAAAAGAGCTTATAGTTTTTGAGAAAATCGATTTTAAAGTTTCAAAGGGAAAACTGTCTTTTAAATGCGGGAAATGTCTGTTTTCTTTGCACAGGTAACATGCTTTTTGTCGGCATGCAGTCATAAATGTAATACATATAAGAGGTTCCAGGAAAAGGGACCGGTAACGCTAACCCAGCAGCAGCACACGTGATGGAACAGGAGGAGGGTGGCGCAGGAGGAGAAGGCCACGCTTTGAGACACAACAACCCAGGCCTTGCATGAGGACAAGAAGCGTGCGGATAGCAATTTGCGTTTTGTCGCCATGCAGTCATAAATGTAATACCGATGAGAGGTTCAATAAACAGGGACCGGAAACGCTAACCTATCACAGATGTTCATTGTTCATGTTACTTGGTTGGGGTCCGGGAGTGTTGCGTAGTCGTTTCCAATCCAGGATTGATTCATTTTAATTTGAGTCAGATGGTCTGCATTTTCTGTGGAGAGGCGGATACGCCGATCTGTGACGATGCCTCCGGCAGCACTGAAACAGCGTTCCGACATAACGCTGGCTGCCGGGCAAGCCAGCACCTCTATTGCGTACATTGCCAGTTTGTGCCAGGTGTCTAGCTTCGATACCCAATAGTTGAAGGGTGCAGATGGATTGTTCAACACAGCTATGCCATCTGACATGTAGTCCTTGACCATCTTCTCCAGGCGATCGGTGTTGGAGGTGGATCTGCACGCTTGCTGTTCTGTGTGCTGCTGCATGGGTGTCAGAAAATTTTCCCACTCCAAGGACACTGCCGATACCATTCCCTTTTGGGCACTAGCTGCGGCTTGTGTTGTTTGCTGCCCTCCTGGTCGTCCTGGGTTTGCGGAAGTCAGTCTGTCGGCGAACAACTGGCTAGAGGAGGGGGAGGATGTCAATCTCCTCTTTAAAGTCTCCACAAGGGCCTGCTGGTATTCTTCCATTTTGACCTGTCGGACTCTTTCTTCAAGCAGTTTTGGAACATTGTGTTTGTACCGTGGATCCAGAAGGGTATAAACCCAGTAATTGGTGTTGTCCAGAATGCGCACAATGCGTGGGTCGCGTTCAATGCAGTCCTAGGCCGAAGAGGTCATAGCCTAGGGTCACAAAAACCTGTTTATTTGGGCTATTTCAATGGTAGTGATGGTGACGTACATAAATCTCAGCCATGGCCGTTAGCAACGTCTGAATTTCACGAAATGTCTCATGCAGGTAGAAGACATATTGTTAGACTTGGATTCAAAAGATGGGGTCCCTAAATCTCTGCAAACCAGAGTTACAGGGGTCCAAAATTGGTAAAATCCCCCATAGGCTTTCATTGGGCCTCCTATTTACAGTTCCAAAATCTCACATCTTTTCAAAGGGCAATTGATCAGCAGTGGCAAATTTTCTAGCATTGTAGGGACCCTTAGGGGGAACATGACTGGTGAGTTCCGGGCCCCTAGGCCAAAGAGGTCATAGCCTAGGGTCACAAAAACCTGTTTATTTGGGTTATTTCAATGGTAGTGATGGTGACGTACATAAATCTCAGCCATGGCCGTTAGCAACGTCTGAATTTCACGAAATGTCTCATGCAGGTAGAAGACATATTGTTAGACTTGGATTCCAAAGATGGGGTCCCTACATCTCTGCAAACCAGAGTTACAGGGGTCAAAAATTGGTAAAATCCCCCATAGGCTTTCATTGCCTCCCTATTTCACTTTCCAAAATCTCACATCTTTTTAAAGGGCAATGGCTCAGCAGTACCAAATTTTCTAGCATTGTAGGGACCCTTAGGGGGAACATGACTGGTGAGTTTCGGGCCCCTAGGCCGAAGAGGTCATAGCCTAGGGTCACAAAAACCTGTTTATTTGGGTTATTTCAATGGTAGTGATGGTGACGTACATAAATCTCAGCCATGGCCGTTAGCAACGTCTGAATTTCACGAAATGTCTCATGCAGGTAGAAGACATATTGTTAGACTTGGATTCCAAAGATGGGGTCCCTACATCTCTGCAAACCAGAGTTACAGGGGTCCAAAATTGGTAAAATCACCCATAGACTTTCATTGCCTCCCTATTTCACTTTCCAAAATCTCACATCTTTTCAAAGGGCAATGGCTCAGCAGTACCAAATTTTCTAGCATTGTAGGGACCCTTAGGGGGAACATGACTGGTGAGTTTCGGACCCCTAGGCCAAAGAGGTCATAGCCTAGGGTCACAAAAACCTGTTTATTTGGGCTATTTCAATGGTAGTGATGGTGACGTACATTAATTTCAGCCATGGCCGTTAGCAACGTCTGAATTTCACGAAATGTCTCATGCAGGTAGAAGACATATTGTTAGACTTGGATTCCAAAGATGGGGTCCCTACATCTCTGCAAACCAGAGTTACAGGGGTCCAAAATTAGTAAAATCCCCCATAGACTTTCATTGCCTTCCTATTTCACTTTCCAAAATCTCACATCTTTTCAAAGGGCAATGGCTCAGCAGTACCAAATTTTCTAGCATTGTAGGGACCCTTAGGGGGATCATGACTGGTGAGTTTTGCCACTGCTGAGCCATTGCCCTTTGAAATGGTGTGAGATTTTGGAACGGTAAATAGTAGGCCCAATGAAAGCCTATGGGGGATTTTACCAATTTTGGACCCCTGTAACTCTGGTTTGTAGAGATGTAGGGACCCCATCTTTGGAATCCAAGTCTAACAATATGTCTTCTACCTGCATGAGACATTTCGTGAAATTCAGACGTTGCTAACGGCCATAGCTGAGATTTATGTACGTCACCATCACTACCATTGAAATAGCCCAAATAAACAGGTTTTTGTGACCCTAGGCTATGACCTCTTTGGCCTAGGGGCCCGAAACTCACCAGTCATGTTCCCCCTAAGGGTCCCTACAATGCTAGAAAATCTGGTACTGCTGAGCCATTGCCCTTTGAAAAGATGTGAGATTTTGGAAAGTGAAATAGGGAGGCAATGAAAGTCTATGGGGGATTTTACCAATTTTGGACCCCTGTAACTCTGGTTTGCAGAGATTTAGGGCCCCCATCTTTGGAATCCAAGTCTAACAATATGTCTTCTACCTGCATGAGACATTTCGTGAAATTCAGACGTTGCTAACGGCCATAGCTGAGATTTATGTACGCCACCATCACTACCATTGAAATAGCCCAAATAAACAGGTTTTTGTGACCCTAGGCTATGACCTCTTTGGCCTAGGGGCCCGAAACTCACCAGTCATGTTCCCCCTAAGGGTCCCTACAATGCTAGAAAATTTGGTACTGCTGAGCCATTGCCCTTTGGAAAGATGTGAGATTTTGGAAAGTGAAATAGGGAGGCAATGAAAGTCTATGGGGGATTTTACCAATTTTGGACCCCTGTAACTCTGGTTTGCAGAGATGTAGGGACCCCATCTTTGGAATCCAAGTCTAACAATATGTCTTCTACCTGCATGAGACATTTCGTGAAATTCAGACGTTGCTAACGGCCATGGCTGAGATTTATGTACGTCACCATCACTACCATTGAAATAGCCCAAATAAACAGGTTTTTGTGACCCTAGGCTATGACCTCTTCGGCCTAGGACTGCATTAAACGCGACCCACGCATTGTGCGCATTCTGGACAACACCAATTACTGGGTTTATACCCTTCTGGATCCACGGTACAAACACAATGTACCAAAATTGCTTGAAGAAAGAGTCCGACAGGTCAAAATGGAAGAATACCAGCAGGCCCTTGTGGAGACTTTAAAGAGGAGATTGACATCCTCCCCCTCCTCTAGCCAGTTGTACGCCGACAGACTGACTTCCGCAAACCCAGGACGACCAGGAGGGCAGCAAACAACACAAGCCGCAGCTAGTGCCCAAAAGGGAATGGTATCGGCAGTGTCCTTGGAGTGGGAAAATTTTCTGACACCCATGCAGCAGCACACAGAACAGCAAGCGTGCAGATCCACCTCCAACACCGATCGCCTGGAGAAGATGGTCAAGGACTACATGTCAGATGGCATAGCTGTGTTGAACAATCCATCTGCACCCTTTAACTATTGGGTATCGAAGCTAGACACCTGGCACAAACTGGCAATGTACGCAATAGAGGTGCCGGCTTGCCCGGCAGCCAGCGTTATGTCGGAACGCTGTTTTAGTGCTGCCGGAGGCATAGTCACAGATCGGCGTATCCGCCTCTCCACAGAAAATGCAGACCGTCTGACTCAAATTAAAATGAATCAATCCTGGATTGGAAACGACTACGCAACACTCCCAGACCCCAACCAAGTAACATGAACAATGAACATCTGTGATGGGTTAGCGTTTCCGGTCCCTGTTTATTGAACCTCTCATCTGTATTAAATTTATGACTGCATGGCGACAAAACACAAATTGCTATCCGAACGCTTCTTGTCCTCATGCAAGGCCTGGGTTGTTGTGTCTCAAAGCGTGGCCTTCTCCTCCTGCGCCACCCTCCTCCTGTTCCATCACGTGTGCTGCTGCTGGGTTAGCGTTACCGGTCTCTTTTCCTGGAACCTCTTATATGTATTACATTTATGACTGCATGCCGACAAAAAGCATCTTACCTGTGCAAAGAAAACAGACATTTCCCGCATTTAAAAGACAGTTTTCCCTTTGAAACTTTAAAATCGATTTTCTCAAAAACTATAAGCTCTTTTTGCTAAAAAAATTTTTCCTCTTGTACCCACTCCCAAGGTGCACATACCCTGCTAATTTGGGGTATGTAGCATGTAAGGAAGCTTTACAAAGCACGAAAGTTCGGGTCCCCATTGACTTCCATTATGTTCGGAGTTCGGCGCGAACACCCGAACATCGCAGCGATGTTCGGCGAACGTTCGCGAACCCGAACATCTAGGTGTTCGCCAAACACTAATTACAACTAGGATGTACTCGTATCCACCTTTGCATGTTTCCAGATGAAGGAAATCAATAGAAACCATCTCAAAAGGATATGTTGTTTCAATGTTATTCAGAGGAGCTCGGGTTGGCTTGTTTGGATGTTTTGCCTTTAGACATTTACACTGACGAGTAATGTAATGTTCAGTATCACTTTGCATATGTGGCCAAAATAATCTCTCTCTGATGAGATTTACAGTTCTTTCAACTCCAAGATGTCCCATGTCTTCATGTAGCTCTTTGAATACTAAGTGATGATACTTCTTAGGCAACACTAATTAGGATCCTGAAGATGTTCTTCTTCTCAAAATTCCATCAGTGTCTAGGTACAACTTAGGCCATTGTCTCATGAGTATAGACAGGTCAAGAGACTCACCTTGTCTCTCTTGTTTTGCTGGGAAATGGTTCTGACTCTTGTACTGCCATATTTTTCCAATCACTGGATCTTCCTTTTGTGCTTTTCTGATTGTTTCTTTTGAAATCTGGATATCTCTTTGTACTGTATCTGTTTCAGAAGTTGTATCAGCTATTGTCAGAGGGCACAACCAAGGCATTTTGTCTTCCTGCTGAACTTGCATTGATTGAATGATAGTACTGATGACTTTGGGATCTACTTCCTGAGTATACTGTTGCATATGTTGTTCTGGACTCAAAGGCAACCTTGAAAGTACATCTGCATCCACATTTCTTTTTCCTGGGCGGTACTTGATAGTAAAGTTAAAGTCGGCTAATTCAGCAACCCATCTGTGACCTGTTGCATTTAATCTTGCTGTTGTGAGTACATAAGTAAGTGGGTTGTTATCAGTATACACCTCAAATGATGGACAATAGTACAAATAATCTCGAAATCTGTCACAAATAGCTCACTTCATTGCTAGAAACTCCAGTTTTCCTGAGTGCATGTGGTAGTTCTTTTCAGCTGGTGTAAGAGTTCTAGATCCATAAGCAATAACTTTGAGCTTTCCATCATTCTCCTGATATAACACTGCATCTAGGCCTTCTTGAAAAGCATCACAATAAAGTACAAAGGGTCTAGAGAAGTCTGGATAACCCATAACTGGTGGACGTGTCAAGGTTTCAATTAGCTGGCTTAAAGTTGCTTGATGGTGATCAGTCCATTCTATTGAACATTGAGAAGGGAGTTGACCTTTCCATTTTTGTACAGCTTTTGGTTGCTTTCTGGATGTCTTAGAAGGTGTGGCTTCAGCAGGTTCTGAAGGTGCTGACAACAAATCATACAAAGGTTTCGCTATTCTGGAGAAATTTTAAATGTATGGGCGGTAATAAGAGATAAATCCCAATATTTTCCTGAGTTCTCCGACAGTCTTTGGTCTTTTATCTTTCAGTGCAAGAACAGGGGCAATTTCTGCTGGATCCATGGAATGTCCATCTTTTGACACAACTCTGCCCAAGAACCTGACTTGATCTTTGAACAATTCACACTTTTTGGCTGTTAGCTTGACTCCATGCTGTTGGTATCGCTGGAGAACTAGTCGCACATGTGCTACATGTTCAAGAAATGATTTACTATGCACAAGGTTGTCATCGAGATAAGGCTGGCAAATTTCATCTCTCAATCCAGTCAAACAAGACTCCATACTTCTTTGGAATTCCGCAGGTGCAGAACTAAGGCCAAAGGGAATGCGGATCCATTCATACAAACCCCAAGGTGTGATAAAGGCTGTTAAGAGTCTACTGGATTCTTCCACAAAACCTTGATGATAAGCTTTACCTTGATCTAGTACAGAGAACCATGAACTTCCCCCTAGACTATCAAGCATGTCTTGAATTCTTGGAATTGGATGGCGATCAGAGATGGATTTTTGGTTCAGCTCTCTGTAGTCACAGCATAGCCTCAAGCTACCATCCTTCTTTCTTACACAAACAATAGGTGAGGAATATGAAGATTTTGACTTTGTAATCCAACCACGGTTCAGCAGATCTTGCAGGTACTCTTTACTTCTGCATGAAGAGGCTTAGGAACTGACATGTAAGTCCTCTTGACTGGCGTATTATCTTTTAGACGAATCTGTAACTGTAACGAAGGAATGCATCCAACATCTAAGCCATCTTTTGCAAAGGCATTGCATTCTTCTCTCAACATTTGCTTTACTATTTGTTGTTGCTCATTGGTCAAGTGATCTAGAGATACTGGTGGATCCCATGATTCTTGATTAGTCGGTTCTCTGGTGGAGTAACTTTGGTTGTCAATCATATTTTCTAGTTCCGGTTGAGAGGGGTGGTCTTCCTGGCTTATGGAATGGATAGGTACCTGCTGTACTTGTTTTATCTTCAGTGGTGCAGGGTAGGCTGTCTTTATCTGCTCAATATATCCAAGCTTGGTTTTGCCTGATAAAATGATGTCTTTCTTAGTTGAGTTCCATACTGGTATCTTTAACTTGGAGAATTGTCCTTTTTGTGTTGTTACTAAAACTTCATTGATACACAGTCCATTAGGCCACTGACAAGCATTGTCTGGGGTAAAGAGTACTTCCTGCTTTTGCATGACAGGCTGTGTATGAACATGACACCTGATACTGGTAACTGTGTTTGCAGGGATTCTTTGGCTCTTCGTCCTAACTACTGGATTGCTGGTCTCCATACAATCGGACTGCAGTAGTTTAACCAGGAGCTCTGCTGTGTTTGATGACACTGGCATAGCTGTTGCTAACATTGCTGCATTATCAGAGGTAGAATGCTTTCCTTCTTCTGATGCTTCTTTAAATAATTCCTGAATCACATTATAGCCAATGATTGGTTGTTCAGCGACTCTGGGATCTTCTGATACGATTACTGGCACCAGTAGCTCTTTAATGCGGTTGCTGTTAGAAGTTAACTGGAAGGTTACTTCAATCCATCCATGGAAAGGAATGTCCGTTTTGTTTGCTGCTTTTACACATAAAACTCCAGGGCCTAGTAACTCTTCTAGTGATCTCAGTACTGTATGTGGGAGAACTTTCTGCCTCCAGGTTTCATTGACCAAACTAACCTGTGATCCTGTGTCCCATAAGGCAATGACTGGAATATTGTCAATCTTACAATTCACATGGCATCTCCTTCCAATAAGATCCAGTAACTTTCGTTGGTGTCTTGATGTCAAATTCTTCACTTTTAGTTGCGGTCTACCAGCTTTACTAGGTTGGTTCTGTGGATTATAGCCTTGTACCTCTGGTGAATGATCTAAACATAGACTGTCCTTTACAGAGCTTGTTGCTATAGATGATTTTCTTTCACTGGCTTCTTGGGACTCTGTTGAGTTGCAGGTTACTGTCTGTCCCTTGACAGCAACCCTCTGCCTTTTCCCTGGTCCTGTTTATTCACTCTGCATCCTTTTGCTAAATGTCCCAACTGACCACATTTGAAGCAGTGATTACATGCAGTTTCTTGATCTGAACTTTCACAATATTCACAGAGCTTCCTTCTAGTACCTTGTGTGACTGTCAGACTTTTATATGCAGGTTTCTGTCGTTCTGTGCCATGTAGGAAAAGTGCTTTCATTTCTTCTATCTCTTTCTACATCTGTAGAATTGCTTTTTTTTAGATCAGGTTTTCTGTTTTGGAGCCGCTGATCTGTTGGAGTACAGATGGTTGGCTGTGCCATTGGCCCTACTGAGGTAGTACTGGCCACAGAGACTGGCTTTGGAGGCTGGCATAGAGTATTAGCTTGACACTCAGTTAGTTTCACAGGCTTGCTGAGTTGACACCTCTTCTGCTTTTGTTCTCTTTCCATCTCCATATTAGCTGCTTCATTCATTTTTTCTATTAATAGCTCATCAGTCACAGAAACATCCTTTAAATATTGTTTTAGCTGGAACTTTATATAATCACTTATCAGTCCAGTGCTTACTGATCTCAAGAATTTCTTTTGTACAAGTTCAGCTCCAAACTGCTCATCCCTGTCTGCTCCCTCAGATACAAACAAAAGTCGGTCTTTCAATTCAATTGCCCAGAATAGAAAGTTCTGAGGCGATTCTTTGTTATCTTGTGAGATGTTAATTAGCTGCTGGTACAAGTCAGAAGCATTCTCCTCCTTGTAGTGGCTTTTTAAGATAATTCTCAGTTGCACTAAGGTCAGTTCACTCTTCATTTCTAGCATGCCTCTAAGACTCAGTCCAGGACTGATAGCTTTGACTACTGCTTCTACAATCTCTGATTCAGTATATCCTCTTTGCAGTCCTGAGTCAATCTGGTGCATGAGGTTAGTGTAAGATAGTTTGTCTTTCTGTCCCCTTTCACCAATCTGACCTGAGATCTTAAAGTCTTTCCGTATTGCAACTTCTGGCAGTTTGCTGAAGTGAGGTGTTTTAGTAACTGTCACTGGTCCTTGTTGTGCAGAACTATCTGTATATTCTTTATTTTTCATGCTGAGTTCCTTTATACGCTGTTCCATCAATCTAGTGGTCTCTTGAAACGTTTCCTGCATAATGCGGTACTGTCCCTTTAAATTCTCTATTTGCTGTGATTCACTCTCAAATTGTTCCTTACTATCACATGTTACATTCTTCAGTAATTCTGAGATGAACTGCTTGGTTTCCTGCAGAAAGAGCATAGCAGAGTCTTCCTCCTCAGTCTCTACCAATTCATCCAGCACATCTTCAATTACTCTCCTAAAATGTAGGTGCGTTTTGCCTCTCACCATACTCTGTTCTGGTGCTTTCACAAACTGGCAGATCTTCATCAAATCATCAGTTGTCATCTGAGTTAGAGATCTGCTGATGTCTTCCTGTACACACTCCATGTTCATTCCTCTGATCCCTGTGCAAACCGACGGTCTCTTCTTGTCACTGCTAACTTTTTATCTTCACCCAGCCCCACGTTGGGCGCCAAAATTGTTACACATATGATGAATTAACTCCACAGTGCGATAGGGGTGGGTAGAGGCTGGGTGTTTATTGAGGATCAAACAATCTTAACAATCTGGAATGAGATGGAAGGCATTCTTTCATTAGGGCAGGGTCGGTGTAACTACATAAAATCATACATAACACAACATCATATTGCTCAGAAATAACATTAATGCAAATACAGTGCAGCATATCACATATAACAGCAATCTGCATAACATGTGCTCACTATGTCTGCCACATGCAATGTCCTAAAATCAGTCACTGCACTGGGTATCAGGGAAGCTGCCCTGAGTCTATACTGTTCTTTTTTTTTTTTTTTTAATATTTAGATTTTTATTTATGCCTACAGAATTTTCATACATACAAATGACCACAATTCAAGTTATATATAGACTCCATCCGACGTACATATACAGTGGTTTACAATGGCCATTATTGCACTATACTAAACAGTCTATTTTCTATTCACGATTATTCCTTCCTTCTCCATTATTTTGATTCTAATACTTTATCTCTCTAATTGTATTTTGAAAACAAAGAAAAAGAACATGACAAAAATACAAAAAAAAAACAAAAAACAAAAAACAAACAAACAAACAAATCACTTGTTATTCCATGTCTTATCTTTCCGAGGTGGTGTAACCATTTCCTGTATTCCATTATCCAAAAATTAATAATCTTTATTCATCTATCTGCCAGGGAGAGTAGACGATATTTAATACATCATAAGATAAAATAGGTTAACTATTCTTATCATTCTTACTTCTAGAAAGAAGAAAATTCTGCGTATCTTTCATTTTCCTTAAACTCCAGCCACTTTCTCCATTTTACATAATATTTATCTGGATTGTTCATTTTCAGGAAATGTATTTCATCAAATGTCGACAGTCTATTTACTACCTCACACCACTCCTTTATTGTAGGAACTGTTTGCGACTTCCAATATCTGGGTACTAAACACTTAGCTGCATTGAATAATGAAGGTATAATTGATTTTTTATAGCTCTTTACCCCTGTTTTAATACCATGTAATAAGATAACCCAAGGGTCCCTCAAGATCGTTTTTCCCAGAATTACTTCCATCGCCTCAAGAATAACATTCCAGAAAGACGTGATTTTTGGGCAAGTCCACCATATATGAAAGTGTGTTCCAATACCCCCACAGCCTCTCCAACATTCAGCCGAACTTTCAGAGTATATCTTGTGTATCTTGTCTGGGGTCATATACCATCGAGTCTATACTGTTCTAACCTCTTTCCCTGGCATATGAGAGATCATAAACTGTCTAACAAGTAAAGTTTAGCAAAACTAACACTTAGAAAAAGAATCATCATACCTGGAATGAGATGGAGGGCATTCTTTCATTAGGGCAGGGTCAGTGTAACTACATAAAATCTCCCCACCAACCTAGAATGTACAAGTGGTTCCCCCTAACACAGGAAGTGCTACAGCTATGCTGGGGAGAACTTGTGTGTCCTCTCTATAGAATCCCAGGGTTTCAAATCTGGATCTTTTATGATTATATACATTTATGAAACTGACAGGAAAACATTTATTTTGGGGGGTGCCTATTTTATACATACTTTACAACTGTATTACTTATTGCAGGTGATTGGGTTCTGCTATACTGTGAATTGCATGCTGGCAACGCTGTTATATTTTCTTTTGCATTTCTTATGGGACAAAATAACCTATTACAATAGCGCACCGGCGGTTATAAATTAACTTTGTGTGAACGTAGCACAGTGTATATAATTGTTTTTAATACAAATACATTCTTTGAAAATCATACAATGTGATTTCCTGATTTTTTTTTTTTAAATGCTGTCTCTCACAGTGGGAATGCACCGACAATGTGAATTTCAGACCCCTCCATGATTTCTAAGTGGAAGAACTTGCAAAATCGCAGGGTGTTTAATTACTTATGTTCCTCACAGTACATGTGACGAACAGCCCCGCGATCTCGTCTAACTTACTCCAGTACCATCAGGAATTAATCGCCTCTGATGGCTTGTAAGACTGTAAGCAAGTTGACGTTAAAATACCGGTTGCTGGGTCGTCAGGTAATAATGCGACAATGCGTGCCAATCTTGTCTAATCTGACACTGTTACAATTCGGGGAATAGGCACATCTGATGGTTTGTAATATGGTGAACAGAGTGACGCCAAAGATTGGTCGCACCGCTGCCGGCAATGTGACGTATGCGCAGTCACCCACCAATTCCATTTCCCTTTGCTGCAGTTTACCATAAAGCCTCAGACCCTGAGGGAATCCTGAAGACAGTCAGAACTGCAGGCAAAGTAACCTTTTGGATTGGTTGGTGAGTCCACACACAGTCCAATTTCAATTGTATATACAATCGATACAATCTGTGCTCTCATATAGAGGCCAGGTCGCTGCCACCAATCCGCAATAAAAGTGTGCGAATGCGCTAATTCTAACTCTAGCTAAATCCTGTAGGAAAAAGGGTTAATTTGACAACCTTTCTAGAGATAGCAAAACTAACAATATTTAATATCAAAACAGTTATGGTAACAAACAGTTATGGTAACATGTCTCTCTGAAGATGTGGATTCTTTTGGCGGAGATTTGTTTCAGAACAGCACTTAGACAAACGATTTTTTAATCGTTTATTTAAAGAAATAATGCAGAACAAAATATAGCAATAGAAACAAATGGATACAGAAATAATAAGGGTTCAATATGAAAATAATAGCTGATTACAGTCTGAGCAGTTTGTCAAGTTACCGTGTCCTTTGCGATAAGTCCCACAGAGATATGTATTCCAATTCTGGAAAGTTCTGTGGAATGGGTATTAACCCTTTTATCATCCAGCCCAAATCCGTGATGGTACAGGATGGCTGGGGTCTCTCCCTCCAGGTTGAGTGTCAGTCGGTTTTAACCCTTTCCCTGCCAGAGGGTGTGGATGGTAACAAGAGAGGTTTCCACCCTTAACAATCTGACCTCAGGCTGCTGAAGTCCGCCCCTATTGTCTGAGGGACAGAATTGGAAGTTTCTCCAAGTATGCCATTACTCGGGGGATATCTGATATATCATATAAAACCCAACATTTTACATTCCGTCAGCATGCGCTGAACCAATCGATATCAAACTCGCTTGGAGTGCCACCTTCCCTGCCTATATAATCAATATCCCAGGCTGTGAGATGACTAGGAGACCGATTAACATCTCAGAAGGTGTGCTGCGCTGGTCGCATGGCGCACTGTGAGTTGTGGACCACTGGGCCCAAACGGTTCCACAATATCCATCGAATTATGGACTACTATGCAGTGAGATATCAAAAGCTCATTAAGCCAGGGACATGTCTCTGGGTATTCTCAGGACAGGCAGGAATGTGAATGGGTCCTAATGAGTTTATGAGGGGATCTGTTCCTCTCCTTATCTTTAAAACTAGGATGGGAGAAATTTCCTGCAGAATCTTTATTGCCCCCCTTTTAGATAACCTTTTTCCTGTGTGGGTGGTCTGGTTTTAGGGTGAATGGCTTCTTTCAGTAAGTACAAACAAACACTCCCTCACATCCCCCAGGGCAGGGGTGGTGAGATGGAAGAGCACTGAGTTTCTAAAAGCCAGGTATATGAATTAAAGGGGCTCTCCAGATCATAGTTTGGGCGCATTTACATGCGCTTGCAGCAATGGCGTTCGCAAAATCGTGACACCTCCCCCCGAACTCATTGAGGTGGGGCTAGGCATTCCCACAATGCCTTGAACTGAGCAACTTACTCCTTTGGTGTTGTAGGGTTCGCCACAGTGGGAAAGACCATCTGATCCGGGGTTTACTCCGGAAGACGGAGTAACTCCTGACTGCAGCATCTCCCTAATCTCTCCCTTCACCTAAGTCATGGCAATCTGATCTGTGTCTGTTCCAACAGTCAGATTTTCAGCTGACAGCTGTCCTAGTACCAGGGATGAGGGATCGCGGTGTTGCTCCAATGTTGGGCGGAACACAGTGATATCATCCGGGTAAGCGTCTGCACAACCACGCTGGCCTTCCAACAGGTCACTCCAGGCTTGTTGAAAGGTGGTTGGGGCCTTCATCACCCCAAAAAGCATCTGCATTAATGCATGTGGGCCAAAGGGCATGATGAATGCAAATTCCTTGCGCACTTCAGACATGGTTGGAATCTGCCAGTATCCGTGACTCAGATCCATGATTGTTAGATAGTTTGCAGACGCCAGCCAATCCAACAGATCACCGATTTGAGGCATGGAATACACAACGGTTATGGTGATGTCGTCCGACCTCCTATAGACCTCACAGAACCTGGCGGCCTGTGGGCTAGAGGATTTTTGGAAGACCACGATCTGTAACATCTCAAACTTCCTTTTCTCTTCTGCTTGCACCGCAGGAGCGGTGAGATAGGGGATCTGCCGTAAGGGCTTGTGGGTCCCCGCGACCCTTCTGTGAACTGCAGTATTGGTCTGCCCAGGGTCCTGGCGAAGGTTTCGCTGTGGGTGCGCAGTGTGCTCCAGCGAGGCCTTCTGGGAGTAAGAGAGGTGGGGTGTGACGTTCACATCATCCGCCACTTCTAGTGTGGGAGCTATCAAGCCTAACAGGGGATCTGTCTCTTCCTGTTCTAACTGGCTGTACACTCCTAGGACTTCCCGTGGTCTGTCTGCATGGGCTCCTAACACATTCACAGGGATCATGCTTTCACCTGGGGTGTCTGCTACCTGGGGAATGGGGTCACTGAAGTATTTACCATTCTCCCTGCATACCTTTAATTGAGATTCAACTGCTGGCAGCTTAGCGGTCAGGACCGCAAGCACATCCAGGTTGGAGTTGCTCTGTAGTACCCTCACGGATGTGGGACTACAAGTCTCAGTCAGCTGTTTAGTAGGGTCTGCGGTCAGCTGCTGAGAGACATACTCCCTGCTGGGGTCAGAGCTGACAGGCATGCCTGTATGCTCTGAGCTCAGGTTACTGGAAACACTGGGAGTGTCTTCCAGCACAGTTACACAGGGATTGTCATCATCACACAATATGTCACTTACAGACTTGTCACAGGCCTGGTGATCACAGCGATCAGAGTGGGCTGGAACCCCTTCTGGTGGCTGTGAGCTCAGGCTCTTAGCCATATGACATGCACTGGCTAAAGTGGGCACAACACAATCTACATCACATTTTGTGTAAATCACATCAATATTGACATTGGCTTGGGGGACAGAGATATCAGGGGAAGTTGAGCCTTCTCCAGATAGTCCTGAGACCAGACTACTGATGACACTGAAAGAATCATCCAGCTTACTCTCAAAATCATGCACAACATTATCACAAACATTTGCATAACATGACATGTCGTATTTAGAAGGAGTGTCACCCGCCTGAAGGTCAGAATCGTCCGAGGGAGTCCCTCCTGTCAGCTCTGCAGCTGGCCATGGCTAATGTACTGGCCAGAACAGGTACAGCAGCATTTACATAACAATTGTTAATACTGACACATGCATTTTTCTCAACAATGACAGGTGCAAAAACATGTAAATGACAATCAGTTGGCGGTACGTTTGAATCTGATACCTCCCGCACAGCTGCGTTAGGTACAGTAAAGATAGCAGGTAAGGTGTCCCCATCTCCCTGTTTCCCCACAGGTGAGTACAGTACCTGGTTTTGTTCAGGGAGTCCTACTTGGATCTCCTGCATGTCAGCAGGGAATTCCGAAGGGCACACAAGCGTGCCTAGATCAGCGCCAAGCACAGTAGAAGAAGGAATCTCATTGAAAGCCCCCTCTTGAAAACCCAACCCCCATCCGGCCTTCTCAGGACCTGAGACAACAGGGTCGTGGTTGTGCCCGACTTCAGTCAGGGCGAGGAGTTTCCATGGGAGAATATCTTTCTCAATGGCAAGGTCCAAATCTCTGGAGCAAAAGACAATCTGGTTGTTCCCTGAAGCACTCTGAAGATCTCTGGAACTGTAGGGCATCTCTGACACGCTGACAGGCAGTGCAGAGGGTGATGCCGGTGACAGATCAGGGTTGCTAGCCATCTCTGGGCTAGGTACTGTAGTTCTCTTCCTCTCTGGGCAGAAGAACTGTATGTGGCCCTTCTCACCACACAACTTATACAGGCGAACTGCTGGGGTGTCTGACTGGGAAGCAGCATTAGCAGTATCTGCAGGTCTCAGTGGCTTACAGCTCACTGGACCAGGAGGATTAGATGAAGTAGGCTTACCTCCTTCCCAGTTCCGGGACAGAGTTTTGTGACTGTCCAACACCAGGGTTCTCTGGTTGTCAGGTATAGGAACCTAATGGTACGCCCTCTCAGAGGTGCGTACAGAAAAGTCTCGTTCCGTGCCCTTTTCCATGACAGGAAGTTTCACTGTGGGGGTCACGGGTAGAGGTTTACTTCTCTCCACCGAAGCACATGGTGAGGAGTGCAGATTCGCTTGAGCTAGCTGGGCCAACTCCGCTTCATACTGGAGCTTGAACTGACGAAGCCACTCTTGATGCGCTTTCTCACGTTGGAGCATCCATGCCTCATGCTGGCATGTCTCTGCCTCATTCTGGAGACGAAGTTGCAACAGCCGTTCATCAGACCAGCGTCGCCTCTCTTCAAGAAGTAGCTGCAGGTATGCAGGGTCTCCAGTGTCCCTCAGGTGCAGCAGCAGCTGCTGTTCCACCCGATCAGCAACGGGGAAGGATTGTCCAGGGCTGTCGGTTCCTCTGTGAGTGTCATCCGCAGCATCTTTGGACGCAACAAAGTCCCTGTGGGTACTTTCCGTCTCCTGAGCTGGGTCAGCAACATCAGCACTTTCAGGATCAGGGGTACCAGGTCTCTCTGGACCGGGTTCAGGCGAGGCTTCCATCGCCTGGCCATCTGCTTCCAGGAGGATTCTCCTCAGCGCAGCTTGGGTTTTTCCCCAAATATCGATGCCACGAGCCTGACAAAGGTTTTGTAGGTCGGGCAAGGACATGTTTTGGTAATTGACTTGCTCAGACATAGCCAAATAAAAACCGTAACAATCTGGTTCTATGCTATATCAAACTGCACCGTCTATGTGCTCAGAGCTTAAGCTCTGTAGAACAGTTACTTAAATAACAATGTTCTATTGTTCTAAAAATGATCTCCAAACAACTGCAAAACTAACAGCAATTTGGACTCCGCCCCACCACTGCCTACCAATGTGACGAACAGCCCCGCGATCTCGTCTAACTTACTCCAGTACCATCAGAGATTAATCGCCTCTGATGGCTTGTAAGACTGTGAGCAAGTTGACGTTAAAATACCGGTTGCTGGGTCTTCAGGTAATAATGCGACAACGCGCGCCAATCTTGTCTAATCTGACACCGTTACCATTCGGGGAATAGGCACATCCGATGGTTTGTAATATGGTGAACAGAGTGACGCCAATGATTGATCACACGGCTGCCGGCAATGTGATGTATGCGCAGTCACCCACCAATTCCTGTTCCCTTTGCTGCAGTATACCATAAAGCCTCAGACCCTGAGGGAATCCTGAAGACAGTCAGAACTGCAGGCAAAGTAACCTTTTGGATTGGTTGGTGAGTCCACACACAGTCCAATTTCGATTGTATATACAATCGAGACAATCTGTGCTCTCATATAGAGGCCAGGTCGCTGCCACCAATCCGCAATAAAAGCGTGTGAATGCGCTAATTCTAACTCTAGCTAAATCCTGTAGGAAAAGGGGTTAATTTGACAACCTTTCTAGAGATAGCAAAACTAACAATATTTAATATCAAAACAGTTATGGTAACATGTCTCTCTGAAAATGTGAATTCTTTTGGCGGAGATTTGTTTCAGAACAGCACTTAGACGAACGATTTTTTAATCGTTTATTTACAGAAATAAGGCAGAACAAAATATAGCAATAGAAACAAATGGATACAGAAATAATAAGGGTTCAATATGAAAGTAATAGCTGATTACAGTCTGAGCAGTTTGTCAAGTTACCGTGTCCTTTGCGATAAGTCCCACAGAGTTATGTAGTCCAATTCTGGAAAGTTCTGTGGAATGGGTATTAATCCTTTTATCATCCAGCCCAAATCCGTGATGGTACAGGATGGCTGGGGTCTCTCCCTCCAGGCTGAGTGTCAGTCGATTTTAACCCTTTCCCTGTCAGAGGGTGTGGATGGTAACAAGAGAGGTTTCCACCCTTAACAATCTGACCTCAGGCTGCTGAAGTCCGCCCCTATTGTCTGAGGGACAGAATTGGAAGTTTCTCCAAGTATGCCATAACTCAGCGGATATCTGATATATCATATAAAACCCAACATTTTACATTCCGTCAGCATGCGCTGAACCAATCGATATCAAACTCGCTTGGAGTGCCACCTTCCCTGCCTATGTAATCGATATCCCAGGCTGTGAGATGACTAGGAGATCGATTAACGTCTCAGAAGGTGTGCTGTGCTGGTCGCATGGCGCACTGTGAGTTGTGGACCACTGGGCCCAAACGGTTCCGCAATATCCATCGAATTATGGACTACTATGCAGTGAGATATCAAAAGCTCATTAAGCCAGGGACATGTCTCTGGGTATTCTCAGGACAGGCAGGAATGTGAATGGGTCCTAATGAGTTAATGAGGGGATCTGTTCCTCTCCTTATCTTTAAAACTAGGATGGGAGAAATTTCCTGCAGAATCTTTATTGCCCCCCTTTTAGATAACCTTTTTCCTGTGTGGGTGGTCTGGTTTTAGGGTGAATGGCTTCTTTCAGTAAGTACAAACAAACACTCCCTCACATCCCCCAGGGCAGGGGTGGTGAGATGGAAGAGCACTGAGTTTCTAAAAGCTAGGCATATGAATTAAAGGGGCTCTCCAGATCATAGTTTGGGCGCATTTACATGCGCTTGCCGCAATGGCGTTCGCAAAATCGTGACATACAACCAGAATCGCTAGTGTATAGCAAGCCTATAGACCCTGCAAGGGATGCAGCCATGGCGGTGACGGAGATGGGGGGTTGTCTTGATCCAGAAGCCATAAGGGGCCCTGTTGGGGGAGAAGTTTCTTTTCCCTGTCCTGTGAGACTGGCAACTAAGGGCACGGAGAGAAAAAAAACGTTCTGCACAATTGTTCTAATGTCTGCATCTGTTTAGCTACTGACTAGGAATCATACAAAGATTTGAAGACAGTCCCTATTCAGTGTTCAGCAGGCTCTTGTGTACAGCGTCCAGCCCCCAACCTCTCTACACCTTTCCAAGTCCTCTGTACTGTAGTGTAGTGATGCTGGAGAAGTCTGCAGAGCCAGTTCTACTCCATGGACAGAGTGAGTGTAACAAGCTGAGGCTGTGAGCACACTCGTCTGTCGGTTTTCTGTATGCATTTCCTGCACACCATGTGTGTCTGTATGTATGAAAACATGCACGTTTTATAACAGATGCTAATGTAATTGATAGAGAAAATGCCTGCAGTGCTTCACTTTTGTCTGTTTTTATCAGCATGAGGACAACACATGTAAGTGTGCACTAGACAATTGAATAACATTGGTTCTCAGTTTACCTGTACAGAAAGCGAGGGGAGATGGAGGGGCCACAACTAAAGTTTCGCAGGGGCCCCAGTGATTTCTAGTAATGCCCCTGTATAGTTTATAAGCTTTATAGAACCACATCACCCCAACATGAAGACAGCCTGTTGTCATTTCATAATTCAAAAAAACAGAGCACAGTAAGTGATGTTCAATAATGTCATTTATTAAATATTTTGCTTTGAAAAGAGAGTTCCAGTATTTTCATTTCCAGGTAAGGTCTTGTATGTTTCTCCAATTAAGTGATGTTACACATTCTAAAGCAAAGAGAAGATGGAGAAGATAGCATGATTAAAATACAACCAACCCAAAAGTTTCAGTCTGAGGACAGTCCGGGAGATTTATAAAATGAGAATTCACTATAACAAGGCACATATGTAATACATGTAAAGCTGTTAAACACCAGATGATTGTTTTTTTATACTAGTGTCAAAGGGGCCGATTCAATTCACTTTTTCTCCTAAGTTTTCTCCAAGAATTTTTCAAAATCTTTCCAAGCGATGGAGCGCAGCGTCACCATTGCCACAGGTCTCCGCCTTCAATGCCGCTCACTGTGCTACCACCAACTATACTAGCTATACTGGAGCAGTTATACTGGGGGCAACTATACTACCTATACTGGGGGCAACTATACTACCTATACTGGGGGGCAACTATACTACCTATACTGGGGGGCAACTATACTATCTGTACTGGGGCAACTATACTACCTATACTGTGGGGCAACTATACTACCTATACTGTGGGGCAACTTTACTACCTATACTGGGGGGCAACTATACTATCTGTACTGGGGCAACTATACTACCTATACTGGGGCAACTATACTAGCTACCTAAACTGGGGACAACTTTATTACATATACTGGGGCAACTATGCTATGTATTCTGGGGCAGCTATATTACCTATACTGGTGGCACCTATACCTGGCATTGCCTGACGTAACACGCTTAGTCTGCCGCACTCGCTCCTTTTTTTCCATTTTTTTTGGGAGGGGGGGCTCACTGCTGGCCCATCACTGCCACTTACGGCCATACTGACTAACTGTAAATCTCAAGAGACGCCAAGCATAGCTTTTCTGAATAAAGAAAGAAGCCACTGAGGAGTTGTTCATCATATACTGGCAGGCTGGCCCTCAGTTTACCAACTGGCTGGCCATAAATGACAAGGAGGCTTGGTGTTAATTGTCATTGCACAGTATGATTCATTCTCCTTAGCCCCTCCCCTCCCTTAATGTAACAACTGGGGTACAGAGGCATGCCAAGCATGGTGCCCCTTCTGTGTAGGGCCAATAGCAGATGTATGGCAATAATGGCATTACCTTCTCCTTTTCCTTTGTGGGAGGGATTATATAGATATGAATGTCAGGCTTATAGGGATATATACATGCATACATGACTAGTTACAGTATCTTACAAATATATGAGGAGAAATGTGTGAGGAGAAGTTGGTCTGTCAATATGAATTTTAGTTATGGTTCAAATAAGGCTGGAAATAAGAAAATATTCAATATAGGTGTGAAAGCTTGCAGACATTGTATATGGATATCAAATGAAAACTTACGCTGTTGATCCAGTCGATGTAAGCGGACACTCTGGTGAACACGGTGGGCTTCTGGTAAGCATTGCATCCAAATGCATACACAAAGCTGGTTACACCATGGACCTCGTATGCACCATTAACGAGACAGTTCAGAGGTCCACCGGAATCACCCTGTTATGTGAACACAGAGAGGATATCAGTACTAACATTTAAAAGCTATACCATTATTTTAATTAAAGCTTAATTTTTCATACCATCATAATTAGTTAACGTCTTTGGGCTATATGCAATTAATTTTTTCTCCTGAGTTTTTTGTTTTCAGCACTTTGTGATGGAAAACGTACCAAAAAGTGAGTAAAAAAAGCTTGCTGGTGGTTTAAAAGGCACTTTATTGACAAGTTTGAAAATCTCCCCTAGGAGAAAACTTAAGAGAAAAGGCTAATTGCATATGGGCCCTTGTAATCTGTTTAGTATAGAATTAAAAAGCTATCGGGCTTACACTGCAGCCAGCCTGGGCTCCATTGCCTCCAGCACACACCAAGGTGGTCTTCAAAGTGCTGCCCCAGAAGGATCTGTTAGAGCAGGTTGAGTAGTCAACAAGGGGCAGAGGAGCCTCCTGGAGGATGGAGGGATAAGATCCATAAGCTGAAAGAAAATTCATCAGCAATATTTTAGCAAGGAAACAGCAACATATTTAGCATTGATTGTATAGAATACCCTGAACATGTGACCTTCCTGGAATTGCAACTAGGAATATCCGTGTTTGATTTGGGTTCATATTTTTCTACATTTTTTATTAATGAATTTTTTTTTCCAAGCTTATAACTTCATAGGGAGATAGAGATTGGTTGATATAACAGTTTCATTTACAGATCAGGTCATAATTTCATATCTTTTCCTTTGTTTTTAAATCAGATTCTTTTTATAAAATAAGAGTTTACAGTGCAGTAGAAGCTAAACTTGTTTTTATATATTGAGGTTTTTTAGACCAGCTCGATCTGCTTCCATATTTTTCCCTTGTTTGGTTGTGCATTATAATCAAGCCTTGCAAGTAAGATAAAATGTATGCCATCTTATGGTTGCACAGCCCATTGTGATGGATTGATGTTAATGGTTAATATCTGTGGTCAACTTGGCTCTGAAGTGTATAGTCAGCTTATACTGAGAAGTACTTTCTGGTTATTAATATTTTGGGGTTATTGTTTGATTTATATGATTTAATTTATAATTATTCTGACAACTTGTGTATTAAATAAATTAATTATTTGAAAAGTAAATAGTTGCTTTGACTTTTCACTCTTTGTACCAGTAGCTTGAGAAACTCGCTATAAGAACTTAAGGGTGGGTGTTTAAAGGAATACTATCGATACCCAAGTGTTCTAAAATGACAATGTACAAATAATGTCTAAGTAGCTGTGTAAACATTTTCTGACTTTTCATGTTAAATATCAGAGGCAAAAGCTGTAATTTATTGAGGGTAGGATTTAGCTATATTGGGACAAATCAATTGCAGAAGGGGTGTCTTCTTCAATGCACAGCCAGAGTTGCATATCAGACTACAGAAAGCAAATATCAAACATATCAAACTCTGAAAGCAAAAACAGTATGAAAAAGCTGTGACAATTAGTTACATTTCCTCTGCTCTCTTCAGACACGTCAGTCAGAAACACAGGACATAGGAGCTGCAGCTGTTGGGAGCTCTCTTCTCTGTCACACACAGAGCTACATATAGAGTTAACTGATCAAGTGTGAGGGGAATTTCCCCTCTCCTCATGGCTCAGTCAGCCGTCAGTTTTGACGTCAGTAAAGTTTGAATGTATATTGATAACAGTAAACAAAGAAGTTGCTACTAAAATGTACACACCAGTACTTAGCAGCACTTCCCAAACAATTCCTGTGTCAACTGAAAAAAATATGTGAATCGATAGTATTCCTTTAATATAATAAGACTCCTCCCATTTTTTGTAGGAGGCCTTAGCTTTTGATTATATACATCCAGTTATAGTTTATATGACCGTATCGTATAAAAACACCTGACTCTCCCACTTTCTGCATTCACTTGTACTCTAGTGGTACCGCCTTTAATAACCCCCTGGAAGTCTAGTGGTATCCCTTGCCTTTTTAACTAATAGTAGTCCAGTGTTATCTCCCCCCCTTATCACTGGTAGTCTAATGGTCACTCCCTCCAATCCCCCCTTGCAGAGATCAGTGTGACTGTAAGTATTAGTCACCCTTTCTGGTTCCTGTGGCAATGGGCACTGTCCTCCTCTCATTCATACCACCGACATTTAGTGTCAGCATGTACGGGGCCCCAGCTGATGAGGTTGTCAAGCTGAGATCCATTAAATGAGGACTCAAGAGGATTGAGGTCTGAATGAGAGGAGATGAGAGCCAATCACCGCAGGAACCAGGAGGGGTTATACTTAGCCACCCATGCTTCTAGCTGCTACTGAACCAAGCTAGAGAGTTCCAGAGATTGGACACCAGTGTATTACACCCTGGTTAGTGCCCTACTTCTTCCCTGCTGTGATGAGCACAAAAGCATGCTAGTACACTGGCTGTGCTCACCAATGCTGCAAACTAAAATTAATTTCCTTCTGGTACAACTGGTGGCAGGGAGGATGTAAATGTACTGTTGTCAGTGCACAAGTTTTAATTAGTATTCCACTTACTGGTGAGTCTTCCCCATCCACTAATGGTGCAGCTGTGGTTATGAGCCAAGATAGTTCCTTCAGCTGGAAGAGAGGCCAGTCTTACGTAGCTGTTAATAGTAGCACTGGAAGCCAGATGCAGGATAGCAATGTCATAACTGCAGAGAGAATGACAGACATTTATACATGACAATTTGTCACTATTGCAGACACTGGTGCACATGACAGGTGGGGGCCCCTGGCCCTGCCACCACGCGGAACCCCCAACATGCGACACCAAAGGGGGAGAGCAAGTGGCCCCTAGTGCTAATCTGTCACTATCGGTACAGCAGTAACCTTTTTATTATTTATGCCATCCATGATATATATGACAGGTGGGGGCCCCTGGCCCTGCCACCACGCAGAACCCCCAACATGTGACACCAAAGGGGGAGAGCACTTCCTAGCACATCTTAGCACATACTAGGCTTAGCACATCCCAGTCTTTCTTTGAGTAATTGTTTTCCAAGAATTGGGGTTTTTAGGCATTTGTATGGGAATATATAGGTGTAAGGTGCAGAAAATACTTTTTTTTTGTTGCCCTTTCTAGTTAAAAAAATACCATAAGCCATATTGCATTACTAGTTGGGCATGTAGTGGAACATTATTGCCAGTCTGTGGGCCATATGCAATTAACTTTTTCTCCTGAGTTTTCTCCTAGGTGATATTTTGAATCTTGTCAATAAAATGACTTTTAAACCATCAGCAAGCAAAACATTGCTCAAAATAATTTTGATAGTATTTTTTACCTACTTTTTGATACTTTTTCCATTGCTAAGTGCTAAAATGTTATTTTAAATCAAATATGAAATGTTTTCTCATAGGAGAAAACTCAGGTGAAAAGGTGAATTGCATATGGCCCTGTGTGTCTGTAGTGACCGGATGCGATCGCTAGTGTGCACAGTTTGGAGACTCCAGTGCTGTACAGAGGTTTCGCTAAGCAACAGCACAGCAATGCATCTGAACAGCATTTGGGCCCAAACTGCATAGTGATTGCATCAGATTGCTATAGGTGGCAGATGGCTAAAGCAGCAATTATTGCATTTTAAATAGGTGCAAGAGCATCGGCAATGAGGGTGCACATTGTCAGATTCCTGGTTATAATCACATTGAAACCCTGGGCAATATGCAATTTACTTTTTCTCCTGTGTTTTCTCCTAGGAGATCATTTTTCATCTTTGATTTAAAGAAAAAACAACTTTTTGGCCCTTTGCAATAGAAATAGTACCAAAAAGTGGGTGAAAAAGTACAGTGAAAATTATTTTGAGCATTTTCTTGGTTGCTGGTGGTTTAAGAGGAATTGTTTATAATTTCTTCTGGAGACTTAGATAGTCGTTTTAGACAAAGCAAGGTCACCATGTCTTCCTATATATTAGGAATTAAATATTATGCTGAAATTAGTGACGGCAGCAATCCTCAAATGTTACGGTAAACTTAAAATGGCAGACTGATAAAACATTTTTAATTAACAGATTATACTTTATAATCTTTATAAAATTAATATATACAATTCATATTTGTAATACTTCTTTACAAAGCAATAATAAAATTCAATTATTTAGATAACTGATCAGTATGCCCCTTATTCTATAAGTATAGTTAAGGTGTTTAAATATGTATTCAATTATAATCGGCTGTAAGCTACAGGTCTACTGTACATGCTTTGCTGGGTCAAAATGGTCGACCCCATTTCAGAAAAAGGACAGACACATTCCAAACTAATTAGAAGAAAGACATATTATCAGAAGTGCGTCATAAAAGATAAAATGAAAATTTTTGGAATGTATGTAGAAGAGCCATGATTGCTTGGCTATAAAGGCCTTATCAGATGGAAGAAGGAAACGCTACTTGGAACTTTTTCATATTATGTACACCGTATATGCTGAATAATAGGAAAATACATTTTTTATATAAAATCAAACACCAAGTGCTCTGATTCATTTCAAGGTATACCCTCAATCTATAATTACTGTTATAGAGGGTTCAGACCCCGCTATGCCAGATTTATATGATAACAATGCTTTAAAGGATAACTGAAGTGAAGAGAATATGGAGACTGCCATATTTATGCCATATTTATTTATTTTTAAACATTTATAATTGCCTGGCAACCCTGCTGATTTATTTGGCTGCAGTGGGGTCTGAATAGCACCAGAAACAAGCATGGAGCTAATCTTGTCAGATCTGACAATATTGTCCGAAACCCCTGATCTGCATATGCTTGTTCAGGGTCTATTGCTAAAAGTATTAGAGGCAGAGGATCAGCAGGACAGCCAAGAATTTGGTATTGATTAAAAGGAAATAAATATAGCAGCCTCCATATACCTCTTATTACAGTTATCCTTTAAAGGCTTGATCCTTTACTGAGTTAGCGATCATGCAAAAGTAAAGAACTGCTCAGGTTTTTGACAACGTGTGCACATGCGGGAGCGTCCATACACGCTTCTATAATCTTTGTTGACCCGTTGATGCCTTGTCACATAAGTCCTGTTACCTTTATTTTCCATGTTTTGCAAAATTAAAATTAAATATTGTATTTATATTTTATAAGTTGGTATCGTACCCAGCGACAACATTTTTGGTGTCCCAGGAAGTATGAATACGGATTGCAGACACAGAGATCTCCTGTTCAGTTCCGTCATTGTTGCTCAGGTCGTGTTCCCCCAACACCACACGATAAGTTTCAGGTCTTATCACAGATAAAGGAATAGTTAGTTTAAAATATATATATATATATATATATATATATATATATATATATATATATATATCACATTATATCACATAAGTACCATTTTATATACTGTATTTAAATCATATTCTCTGTTTCAAACAGAAGTTACCAACAGTTCTTTTTGTTTTATGGGCCCAAAATATATTTTATTTATTAAATAAACTGGTATGACGGAACCCTTTACAGATTCACAATTAGTTGAATTAGCTAAATGTCACTACTTTTCCTGTATGTCTTTATAAACCTCCATCATCCTGCTGTTGGGGCAATGATGCTGCATATCTAAAGGAATACTAAGGATGAAAGCTACGTACCCACATTGAGATTTTTTGGATGATTTTTCCCCCGACCAGTGACTTTCTGCATGACCAGCGATCATGTGACTTGGGTACGTGTATGAGATTAGACGAATTACGCTTTGCGATGAATGGCAATTATGACTGTCACGCCGGATTGGATCTTTAAGATCCCCGATGACGCCAACGCAAAGTGCTGCAATCGTTTGAACTCTTGTTCGCGACTGTCGTGTGCCATCATGTGACATTGCGTGCTCCCTCGGTTAGGAGGATGGATTAGGAAAAATCTTGTCCGTCGGGTTGCATTGCTGAACGTTCCCCGATCCATCTACCAGAGGGTACAAGCCTTAGGGATGTAGCTTTTTTATGTTTTACAACCCTGGAACTAATCATGTTGTCATAGCAGTCATAGCTTCCTTCTTAGCACTACCTGTTAGGTAATGTAGCTCACTGGGATGGTTTTTTGATCAGTATGTCCACAAGATGGATGGATGAATGTATATAGCTGACATGGGACTTTCTCAGCTAAAGTTGATTTACACTTTCCTATCATCCAGGAAGCGGAGACCTGAGTCACATCCTATTATCATTGCTGTGCACTCTGTTCTGTTCTCTGAGGAACAAGAAGCTGACATACAGGTACACAGAATCATGCTATGTTTGCAAGAGCCCTGACTAGAAGGATTGACATGGAGGAATTTCATGACTGCCACTTCAAGCATTTAAGGTCCCTTTTACACATGCAGGATATACCTGCGCTGCGTTACCCTATTTTACTGCAATGGGCCGCAAAAGCAATCAAAGTCTATGGAGACTTTCACACTTACTGCGGTCCCTTGTGGTGTGCTGGAATTATCCGAGCCAACGTTAGGACAACAGCGCATTACCCTATGCACCACTCTTAATGCATGGTGCTTGGGGTAATGGTAGGGTAAACAACGGAGCACGTTGCAGCGCACATGTGCAGACTGACAGGAATCCCAGTGACGTATTTCCTGCCCAGCATGGAGTATGTCACTGAGTGGGGGTGGTGTTATGCATATGACCCTGTCAGCGCACTCTGCAGCAGGGTCATATGTTTGTAATTTGTTGAGCTTTGGTGGGAAGCAGCAGGGGCATCACATCACCAGCAAAACACAAAAAAAAAAAAAGATGTAAAACTGGCCTAAAAAGCATTGCATTTTTTTTCCCCGATTTTACTTTTACATTAGGGTTGTATGGTTGAGTGCTGTATAGGGCTGCCATCTTATTTCGCTCCTTAGCGTCCATCTTTTTTTTTGCACTTATTGCCTGGTGCTACTGGACATTTTTTTTTTAATATGCTTTTGCAATATCTTATAATCTAATGCAAAGGTCGTCTGAGACTTTTGCAAAAATCAGATTCATGTGATAAGAATAAACTCTGGCCACTGAACTATGATATTGTTACCTTTCCACGCAGTGAGCGGCAGTCAGGACGCGGTTGGCACGGATGAGGGAGCCTCCGCAGGTGTGGAACCAGCTGCTGCCAGAGATGAACTGGAGAGATACCTGGGAGAGAAAACATTATAATGATGACATTGTATAATCAGTGGCGAATGTGTAAGCCTGTCCCATTGGGCCAGATCAAGCTTTCCCTTTGCCCATGGCAATTACCTGCTCATGGTGATCAGGGGGTGGGTGGGCACATTATGAGACACTACAGCAATTGGTTTTGGGTCATACTCTGGGAGACAAGGCTTCCAGCCCAGAGCTAAGTGGGTGCACAAAGGTGAATCACAATCTCTCCAAATGGTGGGCTCAGCCTGACAGGGCTCCTGAAAACACAGCTCCCATCCTGCTTTAGGATGCTTGAGTAGGTACTGTACAATGCACTGATGTAGCAATAGCCCCCCTTACTCCTGCTGTCATGGGGGAGGGGTTTCAGGGGCCCGCTTCCATGGCCACCTTTCAGAGCAGTGACAGCAGAGTGTCACACCTTACCTGGTTCATGCAGTGGGACAGGTCCTCACTCCTCTCTTCAGGGCAGCTCTTCTCCATGCAGTCCATCTCCTTGTGGCTCCCATCTCTCTGCACATCATGTGATGTGGATTGGGAGACGCAAATTAAAGTATGAAGCTCAGCTGCCACTTCTCTGCTGTACCTTAGGTGGGGGAGGGGGCTACCTAAAACTTGCATCTTGGGGGTTTCAGTTTTTGCTGGGGGGGAGAGGAAGGGCAGCCAGCAACAACTAGTTACACCCCTCGTTTAAACAGAATGTGTGTTGCTCCACCATCGGGTAATGTATAATTGCAAATTAGGGTTGCTGCGGTATACTGCGGTTTTATTGTGCATGGTAATCATACCATGCACAGTCCTCTATTACCGGTTTTGGGGGAGGGGGAAGATGCTGCAGTGGGGGCATGAACAGGAGCAGGGGTTGGATGCAGCAGCGGGCGCAGAAACAACATCAGACCCTCACATTGCCAGTATCCAATTGCTGCATGTACAACTTATTTCTTCCTGTTCCTGCATTTCATCTCATTTTAATAGTGCCTACATCGTTCCCCCTATCCACAGCGACCTGGAGGAGCAATAGTATTTAACACCACCAGGACTTACGCATGAGCAGGGTGTGCTGTTTTACAGCTTTACCTTGCGCCTAAATCTCCCGGTGGCTTAATCATATGTATGCCGAGGGAGTGGGGCACATCTGGCTACCATACTGGAGGTGGGGGGCACATTATTTAATATAAGGGGAGGCCCCGGTCCAAATACTTGTGTAATACCGTATACCGTTTATACCTTCATACCGTGGTATTTTTTGAGACGACTATCATACTGTGAAGATTTCATACCATTGCAACCCTACTTGCAAATATGTGGAATTAACCTGTTTATGACAATTACAGAAACCCAGATAGCTCATGGTTACCCAGAGCCAGTAGGACCCAGAGCCAGTATGACAATCAGAGACAGTGGGGTTTTTGTTTGGTTTTTGTTGTTGTTTTTTTCAGGCATTTTGGGGATGACCCAGAAGACTTGGCAAGATTTGGCCCTGTGTGTCCTGAGGAGGCGTGCCTAGCACATGAAACAGCTGTAGACCAGGGGCTGTTATTGTGCCTGTTTGCCATGTGTTCAATAAACAAAGCTTGCTTGGAGAGGACCGGAGTCCGTATCTTTTGTTCCTGTTGTGAATTTGGCATAATGTTTTGGATTGTAAAGGTGTTCGTTTAAAGGAACGCAAGGTTTGAACCCGACCTGTGTGTAGGTCATCACGATTTTCATGATTTTTCAGGAGACCTTACTATTACTAAACACATACGATTTTAAAAATGCAGCACAACGCAGCCAGTGTGTACAGGCCCTAAGGGCTGTTTTACACTGAACGCTGAAAAACTGATATATTTTAACTGATCAGTTTGTCTGCAGAAGCGCATTGTGAAAAAGCTTTCAGTTAAAATGAGTAGGTGTGAACTGACTCGTAGGGAAACATGGAAATTTCCGCCAACTGGTAAACCAGTCCTATACTATTTTCTACAGTTTCCAAAATATATAATTAAAAAAATTGTCAGGTATTATACTGTATTATGAGCTTTATACAAGCTTTGCTTATAGCTATCCATTTTATATACAAGCTTCCTTTACATGATAACAATGCAATGTGCCCCTGTGAGCTTCTATGTATATGAATATCAGCTTCTGCTGTAGCCTTATGTCTCACCTGCCATGGCCAGGCATTCTTAGCCGAATTGGTTCCTCCCACTACACGTGCATTGTCCTGAGAATCTTCAATGTACTGAACATCAAGGCAGTGTCCTTTAGGAAGAAGAGATACATTTAATGACATTTCATTTTATCATTATTGGTTATGGTTAGTCATTCATCTATGAAGTGTCAGGTCTAGTGTAAGATATACAGGTGTCAGGTCCTCTTTAAAGGCCAATCTGCCAAAAATATTGTTTCCATTTAGTTTGATTTTGGTCAGCTGAACTCAGTGCCAGCTTGTTATCTCTAAGGCTGGAAATAAACAATGAGTTTTTAGGCAGATTTACTGGCCTAGCAATTTTCCCTGAACATTTTTCTGATTGATTCATTGATCATTTTTCTGATCGATTCCCATTTACTTCTACGAGAAATCAATCAGAAAAACAAACAAAATTAGATCGGACCTGTTGGAAATTATCTATCGAGCCATCTATCTGCCAAAAAAACTCATGGTGTATTCCCACCATAAGGCTCTCTGGTAGCAAAAATCCCATGAGATGCCGCAGAGTACAGCAGAGAAAATGAATTGTTGGATTAACAATAGCTGTGGACAATGGTGTAGCTAAGTAGCTAGGGGCCCCGGTGCAAGTTTTACATTGGGCCCCTCTTAAGCAATTGATATGGAGCACTAAAAATACATCTGCAGTGACAGAGAGTTGTAAGCAGGAGAAAGAGAACACTTTGCTAATGATAAACATTATTCAAAGCCTATATAGAGGTGGTCATTACTAGTGTTGGGCGAACAGTGTTCGCCACTGTTCGGGTTCTGCAGAACATCACCCTGTTCGGGTGATGTTCGAGTTCGGCCGAACACCTGACGGTGCTCGGCCAAACCGTTCGGCCATATGGCCGAACTAAGAGCGCATGGCCGAACGTTCCCCGAACGTTCGGCTAGCGCTGTGATTGGCCGAACGGGTCACGTGGTTCGGACCCGAACGCGCTCTGATTGGCCGAACTGTCACGTGGTTCGGGTAAATAAATACCCGAACCACGTCATATCTCCGCCATTTGTCTGTGGGTTTAGCTTTGGGTAGGCAGGCAGGGTAGTTCGCGCTCCAGCCACGCTAGCCAGGGTCCCCCCCAGTCATTGTGTGTCGCTGCTGGGAATAGTAGTACACCGCTCGCTCAGCATTCTGTTTACTGCCACTCTGTGTACCTCGCTCAGCCACACTATATAGCATTCTGTTTACTGCCACTCTGTGTCTGCTGGGAATAGTAGTACACCGCTTGCTCAGCCACACTATATAGCATTCTGTTTACTGCCACTCTGTGTACCTCGCTCAGCCACACTATATAGCATTCTGTTTACTGCCACTCTGTGTCTGCTGGGAATAGTGGTACACCGCTCGCTCAGCCACACTATATAGCATTCTGTTCACTGTTCTGTGTCTGCTTGGAATAGTGGTACACCGCTCGTTCAGCCACACTATATAGCATTCTGTGTACTGTTCTGTGTCTGCTGGGAACAGTAGTACACCGCTCGTTCAGCCACACTATATAGCATTCTGTGTACTGTTCTGTGTCTGCTGGGAACAGTAGTACACCGCTCGCTCAGCCACACTATATAGCATTCTGTTCACTGTTCTGTGTCTGCTGGGAATAGTGGTACACCGCTCGCTCAGCCACACTATATAGCATTCTGTTCACTGTTCTGTGTCTGCTGGGAATAGTGGTACACCGCTCGCTCAGCCACACTATATAGCATTCTGTTTACTGTTCTGTGTCTGCTGGGAACAGTAGTACACCGCTCGCTCAGCCAGAGTATATAGCATTGTGTTTACTGCCACTCTGTGTACACCGCTCAGCCAGACTATATACCATTGTTTACTGACACTCTGTGTACACCACTCAGCCACACTATATACCATTGTTTACTGACACTCTGTGTACACCGCTCAGCCAGACTATATACCATTGTTTACTGCCACTCTGATTCTGCTGGGAACAGTAGTACACCGCTCGCTCAGCCAGACTATATACCATTGTTTACTGACACTCTGTGTACACCGCTCAGCCAGACTATATACCATTGTTTACTGACACTCTGTGTACACCACTCAGCCACACTATATACCATTGTTTACTGACACTCTGTGTACACCGCTCAGCCAGACTATATACCATTGTTTACTGCCACTCTGATTCTGCTGGGAACAGTAGTACACCGCTCGCTCAGCCAGACTATATACCATTGTTTACTGACACTATATAGCAGACTATATAGCATTGTGTGTACACCGCTCAGCCAGACTATATGCCATTGTTTACTGACACTCTGTGTACACCGCTCAGCCAGACTATATACCATTGTTTACTGACACTCTGTGTACACCGCTCAGCCAGACTATATACCATTGTTTACTGCCACTCTGATTCTGCTGGGAACAGTAGTACACCGCTCGCTCAGCCAGACTATATACCATTGTTTACTGACACTCTGTGTACACCGCTCAGCCAGACTATATACCATTGTTTACTGCCACTCTGATTCTGCTGGGAACAGTAGTACACCGCTCGCTCAGCCAGACTATATACCATTGTTTACTGACACTATATAGCAGACTATATAGCATTGTGTGTACACCGCTCAGCCAGACTATATACCATTGTTTACTGACACTCTGTGTACACCGCTCAGCCAGACTATATACCATTGTTTACTGCCACTCTGATTCTGCTGGGAACAGTAGTACACCGCTCGCTCAGCCAGACTATATAGCATTGTGTTTACTGCCACTCTGTGTACACCGCTCAGCCACACTATATAGCATTGCGTACTCTGCCAGTCAGTGTGTATATTGCTGGGATCAGTAATACTCCACTCACCGTCAACCACTATATGAGCTCAACATGAGTTCCCCAGAGACCTCCGCTGTGAGCAGCACTCCCAACAACAGCAACAGCCAACGCCCCACGCAAGCTATAACATCCACCCCAGCAGCCAGTGGTCAGCAGCAGCCCTCCCCGGAGGAGAACGTTGTGTCCATCAGTCCGTCGCCAGAGCGATTAATGAGGGCTGCCATTGAGGAGATGATGGGGCCTGATGTGGAGGAGGAGGTCTGGCTCAGGCCAGCATCCCAAGTTAATGTTGAGGACGATGAGGGGTCTGTGTCTGGGGATGTTGGGGTGGCAGAGGTGGTGGGTGGGTCAGACTCAGGAGAAGAGTTGTATGATGAGGATGATGATCGGGACCATCTGTATGTGCCTCAGAGTCCGACCCCGGAAAACATGTTGTATCGTGTGTTTAGGTACTAAAATCTGCGTTCCCTCCCAGTAGTGTTGGGCGAACAGTGTTTGCCACTGTTTGGGTTCTGCAGAACATCACCCTGTTCGGGGTGACTATATAGCAGACTATATAGCATTGTGTTTAATGCCACTCTGTGTACACGGCTCAGCCACACTATATAGCATTGTGTTTACTTCCACTCTGTGTCTGCTGGGAACAGTAGTACACCGCTCACCCGCCACTGTATAGCATTGTGCTCTGTGTCACTGCTGACAATAGTGGTACACCGCTCACCCACCACTGTATAGCATTTCTGTACTGCCACTGTACTGCTGCCAGTCAGCGTGTACTTTAAGGATAAGTGAAATGAGGAAGAAATCCGGTGAAAGAGGGAGGGGCAAGGGAAGAGGTGTTTCCCCTGACGGTTCACGTACAGGCCACAGGGGAGCACCCAAGAAAACCCACTCAATACTGCCCATGTTGTCCAGGACAACAACCCTCACAGATCCAAAAGAACAGGACCAGATAATTACTTGGATGACCTCTCAAGCGTCCAGCAGTGGGTTAAGCAGCACCAGCACATCACGCACGAGGTCCGAGTCCTCAGCCAGTTAAAGTCTGGGCTTTCTTTGAAGACTGCACTGAGGATGTTACCATGGCGATTTGCAAGGTGTGCAAGACCCGCCTGAGCAGGGGGAAAAGTATTAACAACCTCTCCACCACCAGCATGAGCCGCCACATTCTATCCAAACATCCCACTCTGTGGGCAAACGCGGCAGGACAGGGTACCACCAGCAACACTGCCTCCCTTGGGTTCACCAGACTCACCACCAGACCCGCCTCAGCAGCAGCAGTAGCCCAGCCATTGCGTGGTTCACAACATTCACAAACATCAGACGATGCTGACACTGTCACTTTCCGGACTAGTGCTCTTGAGGTCTCCCAGTGTTCATCAAACACAACAACCAACAGCCCTTCGGTGTGCAGCGCTACGGTTGAGTTGTCTGTTTCTGAGATGTTTGAGCACAAGAGGAAATTGCCAGCAAATGACCCCCGGGCCGTGGCAGTAACAGCCAGCCAGCATAGCCAAGCTTCTGGCCTGCGAAATGCTGCCATATCGAGTGGTGGAGACAAACAGCTTCAAGGGCATGATGTCAGTGGCCATCCCACGTTACGTGGTTCCCAGCCGCTACCACTTTGCGCGCTCTGCAGTGCCTGAGTTGCATGAGCACGTGGTCAGCTAAATAACCCGAAGCTTGAAGAATGCCGTTGCCTGCAAGGTTCACCTCACCACTGACACCTGGACGAGTGCGTTCGGCCAGGGTCGATACATCTCCCTTACCGCGCACTGGGTGAACCTTGTGGAGCCTGGCAGCGATTCCTCACCTGCTACGGCGCGGGTGTTGCCCACGCCGCAAACAGCTGGATAACAACAGCAGCACCTACCTCTCTGACTCCTTCTCCTCCAACGCATCTCAAAGCTGTACCTCATCCGGAAATGCTAACCCAGCACCAGCAGCAGTAGGATCGTGGAAGCAGTGCAGCACAGCTGTTGGCATGCGTCAGCAAGCGTTGCTGAAGCTGATCTGCCTTGGGGATAAGCAGCACACAGGGGAGGAAATTTGGAGGGGAATAAAGGAACAGACGGATTTGTGGCTGGCACCGCTGGACCTGAAACCGGGCATGAAGCTAGACACCTGGCACGAACTGGCAATGTACGCAATAGAGGTGCTGGCTTGCCCGGCAGCCAGCGTTATGTCGGAACGCTGTTTCAGTGCTGCCGGAGGCATCATCACAGATCGGCGTATCCGCCTCTCCACAGAAAATGCAGACCGTCTGACTCAAATTAAAATGAATCAATCCTGGATTGGAAACGACTACGCAACACTCCTGGACCCCAACCAAGTAACATGACCGATGAACATCTGGGATGGTTTAGCGTTTCCGGTCCCTGTTTATTGAACCTCTCATCTGTATTACATTTATGACTGCATGGCGGCAAAAAGCATTGCTGCTATATCCGCACGCTTTTTGTCCTCATGCAAGGCCTGGGTTGTTGTGTCTCACAAAGCGTGGCCTTCTCCTCCTGCGCCTCCTCCTGTTCCATCACGTGTGCTGCTGCTGCTGCTGGGTTACCGTTGCCGCGTGGTCCCTGTTTATTGAACCTCTTATCTTTATTACATTTATGACTACATGGCGGTACAAAGCATGCTATCCGCACGCTTTTTGTCCTCATGCAAGGCCTGGGTTGTTGTGTCTCACAAAGCGTGGCCTTCTCCTCCTGCGCCTCCTCCTGTTCCATCACGTGTGCTGCTGCTGCTGCTGCTGCTGGGTTAGCGTTGCCGCGTGGTCCCTGTTTATTGAACCTCTTATCTTTATTACATTTATGACTACATGGCGGTACAAAGCATGCTATCCGCACGCTTTTTGTCCTCATGCAAGGCCTGGGTTGTTGTGTCTCACAAAGCGTGGCCTTCTCCTCCTGCGCCTCCTCCTGTTCCATCACGTGTGCTGCTGCTGGGTTAGCGTTGCCGCGTGGTCCCTGTTTATTGAACCACTTATCTTTATTACATTTATGACTGCATGGTGGTACAAAGCATGCTATCCGCACGCTTCTTGTCCTCATGCAAGGCCTGGGTTGTTGTGTCTCAAAGCGTGGCCTTCTCCTCCTGCGCCACCCTCCTCCTGTTCCATCACGTGTGCTGCTGCTGGGTTAGCATTACCGGTCCCTTTTCCTGGAACCTCTTATATGTATTACATTTATGACTGCATGCCGACAAAAAGCATGTTACCTGTGCAAAGAAAACAGACATTTCCCGCATTTAAAAGACAGTTTTCCCTTTGAAACTTTAAAATCGATTTTCTCAAAAACTATAAGCTCTTTTTGCTAAATTTTTTTTTCCTCTTGTACCCACTCCCAAGGTGCACATACCCTGTAAATTTGGGGTATGTAGCATATAAGGAGGCTTTACAAAGCACAAAAGTTCGGGTCCCCATTGACTTCCATTATGTTCGGAGTTCGGGTCGAACACCCGAACATCGCGGCCATGTTCGGCCTGTTCGGCCCGAACCCGAACATCTAGATGTTCGCCCAACACTAGTCATTACCAGCATAGAACCAATAAAGAGTGAATACAGCAGTTGAAGGAGGGCCCTTAACCATTTATTGCAGTGGAGGCAGTATATCTACGCCCCAGTGTTAACTAATAATGGTTCCAGGGCCGTAGATATTCGTACCTCGCTCCCGATCACGTTCTCGGCCAGCCCGCTAGCACAAACAGTTTCCATTCACCGATCTAAGTGCCGGTTTCAATGATCACTGGCATCAATGAGATGCTGTGTGCTTATTAACAAAATGGAAGTGAAAACATACACGTATTACTTTCTGTAATTTGGGTATGAGCAACACACAACACATTAGGGATAAACTGAGGGGGGCATCTAGTGGCCAAATAGTAAACTACACCCTAGTACAGTACATTATATGCAAATACTTTTTTTTCCTATTAAAATTAACCCCTTACCTCCCCCACTATCCCATAGTTACCAAAATAAAATATTTGTATTATATTAAAAAAAATGGCATAAAAAATACATAAATAGTTATCTAAAGGAATTAACTTTTTTAATATGTATGTCATGAGGGAATATTACTGTTATTTTGGGGCATGTAATTAGTGCTGAATGCAAAACTGTAAAAAAAATTCTCTTTTACTTCCAAATAAAATATTGTCACCATACATTGTACTAGGGGCATAATTTAAATGTTGTAATAACTGGGAGAAATGGGCAATTAAAATGTGTGGCTTTTATCCACAACAGCATGTTTTATTTTAAAACTATAATGGAGGGAAACTGAGAAATAATAAATTTTTTATATTGTCTTCTTATTATTCCCATTAAAATGCATTTTGAATAAAATAATTCTTAGCAAATTCTTAGCATGTATCACCCAAAGAAAGCCTAATTGGTAGTGAAAAAACAAGATATAGATCATTTTGTTGTGATAAGTAGTGATAAAGTTAATGGCAAATGAAAGGGAGGACCGTTGAAAGGTGAAAATTGCTCTGGTCCACAAGGGGTCCACTCTGTATATTAAATAACACCATATGTAATAAAAAAAAAGTGAAGTGGTCACTTTGAATACACTATATATCACATAAGTACCATATTGCAGTCTTAATTATCTCTATATTTATCTTTGAATCCATATATCTTACCAGAGAGGACGAATGCAGTGAGTAAGAGGAGCTTGAGCATTTTGGGTGAGTTGATGTGTTGTCAGCTATTACTGCTCGCACCTTTATATATACAGTGTAAGCTATTGGAAACATACATGGGAATACTCACAGATGTCCCATATGCTAAATGTGCAAGCTTTGTGTTTGCCTTTATCTCTTAATGAGGAAACCTAAAATGTTTATGCAATCTACACTTAACTAGAAACTACAACTTTATGTGAAACTATGCAACTTTAAAGTGACACTGGAACAAAAATAAACCTTATGATATAATGAATTGTATGTGTAGTACAGATAATAAATAGAACATTAGTAGCAGAGAAAAGAGTCTTATATTTTTATTTTCAGTTATAAAGCTTTTGTTTATAACATTGCATCATACTGTCATATTTGCAATTACAAACCACACTCTGTATTTTAAACTATGAAACAGAACAGAGCTAATGATCATTTGAACTCGCCTGCAGTAAAACCTTATCTGAAGCTGCCTCTCACTGTTTCTTTGATGTATAAGTTGTCAAAAACCTGAGCGGTTCTTGCCTTTTTCATGATTGCTAACTCAGTAAAGGACCAGACTTTAAATTATAGATTGACGGTATACCTTGAAATGAATTAGAGCACTCAGTACATGATTTTAAATAAAAAATTGCATTTGCTTATCATACAGTATATATACAGAATATGAACAGTTCCAAGTAGCGGCTTTAGAGTCAAGCGCACATCAATCTTCTAAGTACATTCAAAAAAGAATATAACAGTTCTGTTATGTAGAATAAGATCAAAAGTAGTCTCATCTGTATCAATAGCTGTGTATCTAGTAGCTGTGTAAAACTTGTAGTAATCTTAAAGGATACTGCAGCCCACAGGCTGCGGAGAAATAAAACCTGCAATGTGTAGGGAAAGAAAAGGACATACTCACCGCTCCCCTCGCTCCCTGCCGTCGGGTCCCGCTCGCCAGTCACAGCTCCCGGTACTGACCGACTCTCCTGACCCCTGACCCGGACATACTGCACTGCGCATGCGCAATATGTCCTGTAATCTTCGCTTCTGGCGTCGCATCATGACGCCAGAAGTACGGACACTCCCCCGCCTCCTGCGTGTGCGCTCCAGCGGCTCCACTATGCTAGCTTTATAGTGGAGCCGCTGGAGCGCACACGCAGGAGGCGGGGGAGTGTCCGTACTACTGGCATCATGATGCGATGCCGGAAGCGAAGATTACAGGACATACTGCACATGCGCGGCGCAGTATGTCCGGGCCAGGGGTCAGGAGATTCGGCCAGTATCGGGAGCTGTGACTGGCGAGCGGGACCCAACGGCAGGGAGCGAGGGGAGTGGTGAGTATGTCCTTTTCTTTCCCTATACATTGCAGGTTTTATCTCTCAGCAGCCTGTGGGCTGCAGTATCCTTAAAGAAATAGCATAAAAATAGCTTCTAAAAAAACTTCTTGCTAACATCTTAACAGAACTTAATGCCGAAAAATGAATAAAGTAAATCACCAGTAGGGATGGCCTGAACCTCCGATTTTCGGTTCGTGAACCGGGTTTGGTTTGTGCTAACCGGGTTCGGTTCGGTTCACGCGAACTTTTGCGAACCGCAATAGACTTCAATGGGGAGGCGAACTTTGAAAAATAGAAACACTTATGCTGGCCACAAAAGTGATGGAAAATATGTTTCAAGGGGTCTAACACCTGGAGGGGGGCATGGCGAAGTGGGATACACGCCAAAAGTCCCAGGGAAAAATCTGGATTTGACGCAAAGCAGCGTTTTAAGGGCAGAAATCACATTGAATGCTGAATTGTAGGCCTAAAGTGCTTTAAAACATCTTGCATGTGGATACATCAATCAGGGAGTGTAATTAGAGTACTGCTTCACACTGACACACCAAACGCACTGTGTAACGCACCACAAAAAGCTGCTTGCGTAGTGATGGCCGTGCTGGACTGGTGCGCACCATGGCGAGAGTGTAGGCCATGGCGGTTTTCAAGCCCATATTGTCGCCGGGCTGTGGTAGCTCAATGATAGAACAACAGTGACTGTCCATCTCCTCTTGCTCTTCCTCAGTGACAGCATGCAACTCCTCTTCCTCCCCCCCCAGCCACGAACAATACCACAGGAACGTGGAGCAGCAGAAGCCCCCTGTGACGACTGCTGCGGTTGTTCTTCTTCCGCCGCCTCTTCCTCCTCCACAGAAACACCTTCCTCATCATCATCATCATCCGAGTCCTTCCCCACACGACTCCTCTTCCCTCTGTGCTGCCGCAGGTGTTGAGGAAACATCTGGTTCGGATGAAAATTGCTCCCACGCCTCTTCCTGCCGTAACTGTTCTCGTTCACACTCCTCCACAGCTGTATCCACCATTCTACGCATGGCATGCTCCAGGAAGTAAGCGTAGGGGATCAAGATGCTGATGGTGCCCTCAGGGCAACTCACCAGTTTGGTCACCTCCTCAAAGGGCTGCATGATCCTGCATGCATTTCGCATCAGTGTCCAGTTGTTGGGCCACAACATCCCCATCTTCCCAGATTGTGTCCTTCTACTGTAATTATACAGGTACTGGGTGACGGCTTTCTCCTGGTCTAGCAGGCGAGAGAACAGAAGCAGGGTGCAATTCCAGCGAGTCGGGCTATCGCAAATCAGGCGTTTCAAGTCAAGTTGTTTCTACGCTGAATGTCTGCAAAGCGTGCCATGGCCGTGTAAGACCGCCTGAAATGCCCACACAACTTCCTGGCCTGCTTCAGGACGTCCTCTAAGCCAGGGTACTTGGCCACAAATCTTTGCACAACCAGATTCAGCCCTTGTGCCATGCAGGGTACATGTGTCAGCTTTCCCAAGAGTGCGAGAGTGCAGGCCGTGGCAGTTTTCAAGCCTATATGGTCACCGGGCTGTAGTAGCTCAATCATAGAACAACAGTGACTGTCCAGTTGATCAAATTTGGGCTGTCCACAATGAAGCAACGAAATTATTATCTTCTTGTATGTAGGTAGGCATATGTAGGTGCCCCAGTATAGGTAGGTAGGCATAGGTAGGTGTCCCAGTATAGGTAGCTAGGCATAGGTAGGTGCCCCAGTAGTTAGCTAGGCATAGGTAGGAATCCCAGTATAGGTAGGTAGGCATAGGTAGGTGTCCCAGTATAGGTAGATAGGCATAGGTAGGTGCCCCAGTAGTTAGCTAGGCATAGGTAGGAGACCCAGTATAGGTAGGTAGGCATAGGTAGGTGCCCTAGTATAGGTAGGTAGGTAGGAATAGGTAGGTGTCCCCGTATAGGTAAGTAGGTGCCCCAGTAGTAAGGTAGGCATAGGTAGGTGTCCCAGTATAGATAGATAGGCAGGGCCTGGCTGGCACAGTAATAGCAATTACCAAGGTCCAGCTGCAACAGATAGGGCTGTATAATGCAGTATCAGTGGGCAACACAAAAAAAAACACATCAGGAGAACATTAGCTCTCAAAAGAGCTGCTGAGGGGTGCTATTTTAGCAATAACAATCAGCCAGGAGCAAGCTAACAAGCCTACAAAAGCCTAACTAATCTTTCCCTATGAGAGTCTGCCAGTAGCTGTCCCTTCACTAATTAATGCAGGCACACGAGTGAGTGTAATGGTCAGCGCTGCCTGCCTTTTATAAGGGGGGAGGTACTCCAGGAGAGAGTGTAGTCTGATTGGCTGCAATGGTCCTGCTGACTGTGATGTAGAGGGTTAAAGTTGACCCTAATGGCGCACTATGGGGGCGAACTGAACTTCCGGAAAAGTTCGTGTTACATGGCGAACGCAAACCACAGGAAGTTCGCCTGGAACCGTTCGCAAGCGAACCGTTCGGGCCATCTCTAATCACCAGAACATTAAGCAAATTACCCCTTCTCTGTCATCTCTTCATGCATCTAGAACCACTTGTGGGAAGGTAGCTTCTGCCTTGTGTGTCTTCTCAGGAGATTGGAAGTCTAGTGCAAATTATGAGCTTTAAGCTCCTACTTTTATAGTGATTGGATGCAATATTTTCTGCCTAATCTGGACTTTCCCTAAATCCCAGGTTCTGATTGGATGAAACTTCTGTGCGCAGCTCGCTATCTTTGTTTTGAATACTGTAAATAGTTGACATTTAAAATAACCATAACAGATTTGTTTATAAACTCCTTAATTACCTTATCTTGTGAGAATTAACATCATTTGGAGTTTTAGACATTTTGAGATTTGATTAAAAGGTCATATTTGACACAGTAAATAAAAATGGATGTCACCAGCCATCTCGTCTGCTGATTTGACTTATTTGACCCAGACATTGGGACTTTCAAACATTAAACAATGTCATGTATGATGCATTTTTGATAATGTGTCCTTCTGCTAATTAGTTTGGAATGTGTCTGTCCTTTTCCAGAAATAAAATTGGTCAGGTTGGCACAGTAACACTGTAAAGAGTCTTCAGCAATTTAAGGCTTATTGAAGCATACAGGGCTTCTAATATACTTATTTAAATATAAAGCTTATTATATCATTCTTCTTAAAACAATTAATCATATAAGATATAATTGCATATTAAAACTTAATATAAAATCATGTTCTATATATTTGTCTTTCTGATGAAGAAATAAATATAATTTCCACCGCCAGATGTCATTATTTCATCATGTAAATATCAAGCTGTATTAATAATATTAATTATAAGACTATGAAACCGCCAGATGGTATAATTGTCCTAAATATGGGTCAATAGAAAAAACCTTGCAAAATTCTTTACATTCTAAAGGACATTTATAGTCAAAACATCCTTGTAGAACACATCTAATGTGTTTTGAAACTTTCACTGCAGAATCCAGCATTTAAATATATTTCAAAATAATACATTGTATTATAAGTTTTAACAATAATTATTTCTTTCTTTGGAAGGACTGTATTGATTATTAATATTTAGATTAATAATATTTATATATAATAACTGAGCAAATGTGTATACATATGATTGCTGCAGTAATGTGACTTTTAAACGTGTTTCTTTCCAGTCTTCACACAGTACGCTTATCTATAACCTTGACATTTGAAAGATGATTCTAACATAAACAAGAATGTTTTAGCTTCTGTAACTAAAATAATATAATAATGAGTTTCACTGTCAGGAATATGCTGAGATGTCTCTGTAATGATCGGTGTCAGCACACAGAGAGAATCTGATTATTGGTGATCTGCAGAATCACCGATAATCCAAGTATAACTAACCTCTGGACACCTATATAGTGTGAGTGTTTGCTGCAACAGTAATGACTTTGAGTAAGACCACCCGAGGAACAGGTGGTCTTTAGCAGTATGGGCGATACTGCCTTCTGAGAAGTGCAAAAACCTTCCAGCAGCCTGAGACCTCCAAAGGGGTGGAGTCCCAGGCTGAAAGTAGGAAGGACCTGTGAGTGAGTGACACCTGAAAGGTGGATGTCACTAGCAGGTCTGGAGACTATCTCTTAAAGGAGAGAGATAGCTCTCAAGGTCGGGCAAGCCAGGTCGGCAACACACGGACAGGCAAGGTACAGAGATAGAAGGCTGATTCGGTATCCAAAGGCAGGCAGGGTTGGCAACAGATAATCAGATATGCGTAGGTACCGAATCAGAAAGCAGAGGGATAGTCAGAAAAGCAGTAGGTCATAACAGATATCAAACAATGCCTAGTCTTGGGTGTGAGGTCCGTGGTCTCTACACCCTGGAACTAGTCTGGAGTATAATATGATGGTACACAGTATCCCTAGTCTTGGGTGTGAGGTCCGTGGTCTCGACACCCTGGAACTAGTCTGAAGTATAACCGAATGATAACACAAAGTCCCTAATCTTGGGTGTGAGGTCCATGGTCTCGACACCCTGGAACTAGTCTGAAGTATAACAGAATGATAAACAGAAGTAATCTGGCTCAATGTGAATTCCCAGGTCCTCCTGGTTCTAATACACTGTAGGATCTGACTAAGGTCTGAGTGCTTCCACGTAAGTGTTCGCAACAGCAGACAACTTGAGACTGACCAGCAGTGACTATATATAGAGCAGCGCTCTCCGGCGCCATCCATCAGTGATTGACCAATAGTCACTTGCTCTGAGGTTAGCTGACCAACCTGGTCAGCTGATCCCTCCTCGGCTGTCATAAAGGTTCTGCCTCTCAGCGCGCGCGAGCGTATTTCTCAATCTGTGTGAACTAACAGACCCAGCCACACCAGACGCACGCTGCTGCGTGCAAACCACCGCGCTGGACGCGGAATCAGCCGCCTTGCTGTCAGTACACGCGGCGGCTTTTCCGCGTTCCATTACAGTCTCAGAGCAATATTTTAAAGAAGTACTCTAACTTTACAGTTTACAATGAAATTTTGCATAGAACATTAAAACTTAAAACATACACATATGACAGCTTTTCCTGCATAAATAAACCACTAGAATTCTGACAAAGTGCTTTAGAAAATAGCACTGTCTCCGACACAATTACGGTCGAAGAGCTCAGAGAAGCTCTTTTGCATAGATAACAACTGATGTTTCCTAATGCTGGGAATACTCAATGAGGTTTTTTGGGGGGCAGATACATGGCTCTATAGATAATTTCTGACAGGTCCGATCTTATTTTGATCACTTTTCTGATTGCTTTTTTTTATAGAAAAGATTTCCTGTTAAAACTGGTCAAAAGAGTGTAGGTGTATACTGGTATTTTTTTAGGGTCACATAGATCTATGTACAGTACATACGTTGTCTTCTAAGTGGGTGTGTGATTGCTCACAGCAGGAACACTGTTTGAATCAACACCTTGGCTTGATGGCTGTACTAGTGGCAATCAAGCCATATTTACTACAGTATATATCCCGGTGTGACTCACAGTGGAAGATAAAATGTATTTGTTTTAGTTACAGTGTCAGGTGTTATTTTAACCTCCCTGGCACTCAATTTCCCCAGGATTTCTGTGCAAAAAGTGATAAAATTAATTTTGATATTTTTCCTGTAACTTGCCAAAATGTGTCAAGCAAGGGTCTAGTATATAGTGCAGGAGATTATTGGTGTGTATGCACATTTATACTGTTCACAGCATGTTTTGTATGGACGGATAATCTGTCAATACCGCTAGGGAGGTTAAACTAGTGAAACTTGTCAGTATTGTTTCTGTAAAGGTTACAATTTTTCCAAGTCAGGGGTTATCCAACTGAAGACATTTCATCACCAGGGATGAGCAAAAATGCCCTGACGTTATCATGAAAAGATTGTTGAAATTACAATTGTTCCACGAATTTTCCCAGAAACATTGTTGCAAGTTGCACTAAAGTCAATGAGACGACTTTTAATGTAAATAGCAAAGCCCCTATGCATGTTACAACCACCAAATATGCCATTAGTGTGTTGGAGAGTATTGGCAATGGGTGAAAAATAAAAACAAGTTGCAAAAGACCTTGTGGTTTTCCAGGAATGGCAGTTTATGTGACAGCAGACCAACAGGATTTTGTGCAAGATGCAGCAGTCGGACATGGAGGTGGTACCTGAGGTTGAGAAAGGGTGGCATAATGTAGGAACTTGACCAAGTTGCAGCAGTCTCTGCCGTTAAAACAGCAGGAGACCGTGTTGCTAACTGGCATCATGAACTGGATGACATCTAGGGTGAAGGCCACTTATAAAGGTGGCTAGAAGTGACAATAGAACCAAGGATGGAGAACCAGAGACAGTAGCACGGGTCAGCAAGAGCAGTAGCAATGAATGTCCTCTGTTCAGCTTTTGGCAGGGACACTGCATTGATAAACGGCATGGAGATCTTGGAGATCTGGATGTAGTGCATCATCAATGCTGCCCAGAGTTGTCAAATATAAATTAGGTGCATAGAGGCCTGAAAGGCAGCAGCAGCAGGAGAGGAAGGTGGCAAGCCTTGAGACTGAGCACAGACCGCATAGGTAACTGGCATTGAGAGCTGGGTGTTGTGCATCGTCAGCGTGACCTAGAGTTTGTGAAACATAAGTTAAGTGCACACAGGCCTGACAGGCATCAGCAGCACGAGGAGGAGGATGAGACAGCGTGGACGTCAGGGCCATTTCTACCCCCGTGCGGGGCGTGCCGCCGCCCGGGGCGCTATAATGGAGGGGGGAGCCGGAGCCGCGGGGAGGGCAGCCCTCCCTCTCCCTCCCTCTCCCGGGCGCCCTCCGTGCTCCCCCCTCAGATGCAGAGCGAGCAGCCGGGAAGCGCTGTTTGCAACTCACCTGCCTGGCTCCAAGCGCTGCTCTCTCGCCGCTGGTCTGTCTCTTCTCTCTGCATACATGCTGATACACGCGGCTTCCGGCTAAACAGGAAGCAGCTCCGGCTCCCCCCTCCACTATAGGGGACAGCTAGCTATCTAACCTATCCTGGGTGCACCTACCTAATCTAACCTACGTTGGGGGCAGCTACCTAATCTAACCTACGCTGGGGGGCACCTACCTAATCTAACCTATACTGGGGGGCAGCTACCTATCTAACCTATACTGGGGGGGCACCTACCTAATCTAACCTACGCTGGGGGGCACCTACCTAATCTAACATACACTGGGGGGCACCTACCTAATCTAACATACACTGGGGGGCACCTACCTAATCTAACCTATACTGGGGGGCACCTACCTAATCTAACCTACACTGGGGGGGCACCTACCTAATCTAACCTACACTGGGGGGCAGTTACCTAATCGAACCTACACTGGGGGGCAGCTACCTATCTAACCTTCACTGGGGGGCAGCTACCTATCTAACCTTCACTGGGGGGCAGCTACCTATCTAACCTACACTGGGGGGCAGCTACCTATCTAACCTACACTGGGGGGCACCTACCTGTCTAACCTACACTGGGGGGCAGCTACCTATCTAACCTACACTGGGGGGCACCTACCTATCTAATCTATACTGGGGGGGCACCTACCTAATCTAACCTACACTGGGGGGCACCTACCTAATCTAACCTACACTGGGGGGCAGCTACCTAATCTAACCTACACTGGGGGGCAGCTACCTATCTAACCTTCACTGGGGGGGCAGCTACCTATCTAACCTTCACTGGGGGGCAGCTACCTATCTAACCTACACTGGGGGGCACCTACCTATCTAATCTATACTGGGGGGAGAACCTACCTAATAAAACCTACGCTGGGGGGGGGGGGCACCTACCTAATCTAACCTACGCTGGGGGGCAGCTACCTATCTAACCTACACTGGGAGGCAGCTACCTAATCTAACCTACACTGGGGGGCAGCTACCTATCTAACCTACACTGGGGGGCAGCTACCTATCTAACCTACACTGGGGGGCACCTACCTATCTAATCTATACTGGGGGGGGAACCTACCTAATAAAACCTACGCTGGGGGGGGCACCTACCTAATCTAACCTACGCTGGGGGGCAGCTACCTATCTAACCTACACTGGGAGGCAGCTACCTAATCTAACCTACACTGGGGGGCAGCTACCTATCTAACCTATACTGGGGGCACTTATTTAACCTGTATTGGGGGCACCTACCTAGCTAGCCTATACAGGTGGCCACTATACTGGCTACCTATATTGCAGGCACCTACCTAAATAACCTGTACTGGGGCACCTACCAATCTAACTTATACCGGGGGCGCCTGCCTATCTAACCTATACTGGGGGCAACTATACTGGCTACCTATACTGGAGGCACCTACCTGGCTAACCTATAGCGGGGGCAACTATACTGGCTCACCTATGCCTGGCTACCTATACTGGGGTACCTATTCTTGGCTACCTATACTGGGGGGACCTATACTAAGTGCAACTAGACCTGGCTAACCTATACTGCAGGCACCCATACCTTGCTCGCGGGGGGGGGGGGGGCGCAATTTTTACACCCTCGCACTGGGTGCATTTTAGCCTAGAAACTGCACTGGTGGACGTCATCAAACAAGTACTTTGAAGTTATAATAGAGAAGTATGCTGCCAATTACAGAAGAGCTGCCCCCACTACACGGAGGGTGAGTGATACAATGACAGAAACTCTGCATCAGAGGGAGGGAGGGGAGAAACATGGGGACATAACACTGCAATGGCGGGGGGAGAGGAGAACCACAGGGGCATAACGCTGCAAGTAGAGAGGGGGAGGGAAGCCACTAGACTGTCAAGGATATGGGGGATACCTCCATGCGTGCTGCCACTAACTGCCCTCAGGAGCTTACAGTCTAACCCATGCCTGATGCCACTAACTGTCCTCAGGAGCTTACACTCCCTTTCTCATGTGTATGGGCTTCATTAAGTGAATGGCATCACACTAGCAATCTTGCTATCAAAGAGATAGAAAACAGGCATAATGTTTGTGTATGGATGCATTAGATCATGAACTTCATATTGTGCTTGGCCCGAGAGAGACCTTTAAGAATCCCCTCTTGAAAATCCTGTATTCGCCCTGATAGGGTATAATAATAATTATTCTAGTATTTGTATAGAGCTTTTCTCCTGTAGGGCTCAAAGCGCTTGTGAGGCAGCCACTAGAGCAGTTGCAGTGTTAGGGAGTCCTGACTAAGAACTCCTTACTGAATAGGCGCTGGCTTGCTGAGATTTGAACCCAGGTCTCCTATGTCAGAGGCGGAGCCCTTAAAGGACCTCTGTTGTGAAAATCTTAAAATTTAAAATATAGGTAAACGTATACATTTAAAGAAAACCTGTAAAAAAGAACACCTCCCATGGGGGGTACTCACCTCATGAGGGGGGAGCCTCTGGATCCTACTGAGGCTTCCCCATCCTCCTCGGTCCCACAGCAGAGGCGACAAAGCTCCCCGAACAGCGTGTAATGTAAATATTTACCTTCCCGACTCCAGTGCAGGCGCAGTATTGGCTCTCCGCTCAGAGGTAGGCGGAAATAGCCGATCGCTGTCGGACCGCTCTACTGCGCAGGTGCACGTCTCCTGCACCTGCGCTGTAGGGCGGACCAGACAGAGATCGGCCATTTCCACCTATCTCCGTGGGAAGAGCCGCAACAGCGCCCCCCCCCCCCCCCATCGAGGGAGGTTTGACAGACACTTCGGGGGAGCCAGCGCTGGATTGCCTGCAGCTACTGGGGAGGGGAAGGCCTCATTGGGACCCTGAGGCTTCCCCCTCCCGAGGTGAGTACCCCCCAGGGGAACTTTTTTTTTTGTTACAGGTTCTCTTTAAGAAGTATGTTTCTTCCAGAATTAAATGAGCCATAAATTATTTTTCTCCTTTGCTGCTGTCACTTACAGTAGGTAGTAGAAATCTGACAGAACCGACAGGTTTTGGACTGGCCCATCTCCTCATGGGAGGTTTAAGGGGATTTTTTTTCAAAATGCACTTAGTGAATGGCGGTTGCTCTGTCCAACTGCCAAAAAGTGTACGATGAGCAGGGAGGCTGGTCAGCATCTTTGTATAAATCTTTTTCAGGGAGTGTCTTTATAAAGAATAAAGGCCATGCTGAGAATCCCCTATGGAGAGATGGACTAGCCCAAAACCTGTCGGTAATGTCAGATTTCTCCTACTTACTGTAAATGCCAGCAACATAGGAGAGAGAGTAATTTATGGCTCATTTTACTCAGGAAGAAACGGACTTCTTATTTGTATGTGTTTTAAATTTTAAGATTTTTGCAACAGTTCCTCTTTAAGCATTACAATATTTATTACACTATCCAGCTACTAATTGTCTATATCAACTATTGGCTTACTGGTGGTAGTTTTATCTGGGTTCTCCTTCTCCTTCCTTATGTCTAACCATCTCCCCCCAGTAGACTCCTTCCCAGTGCCTAAACTTAAACCATTCTCCCCAATGTAAAGTCCTTCCTGATGCTTAATCTAAATCTTCTATGCAGGAATGATCGTAACAGATGAATTATGAATTTGTCAGAATTCCATGTTCCGCTGGTAAATACCAAATTTTGCATTTTGGTTTTCATGTTCTGAAGGCAGTTTCCATTGGAGTCAATGACGCCAATTTCCGTGGTTGATAACAAAGTCCTGTACATGACATCATTACCAAATTTGACCATGTCTTTTTGAGAAAATGGATTTTAACCTCCCTAGTGTTAAACTCCCTAGTGGTATGATTATTTCTGGATTTTAGGGTCTTTACTGCATGTTTCAGACCCTAAAATCCGGAAAAAATCATGCTGCCATAAAGCCAGCAGCAGCCCCTGCACTCACTCACCTCCCTGGGCTCCAGCGCTGCAATTTTCCCTCCGTTCTCCGGGTGGCGCTGTAACTCTGTAGTGAGATCACTGAGGGCGATCGCACCCGAGTGATTCAGAGGCTCTGAGGACAGGAAAGGAAATGGCTACCGACATCTGGATCCCCCGGGAGGTGCGTAAAAATGACCGATGCATGCTATACTCTGCATAGAGCTCCCGGCGGCTAGCCCGAACTTAGCTGGGGCTTACTGCCAGGGAGGTCAAGGATAAGCCTGACTCATCCATGAAATCTAGCTAGGAACGGTATGGATGATTTAGGCTCTTCCAGCAAGTACATTAATGCACCTGCGGCGTCGCTGGCATGCGGGATCCCTCACTGACACCTCGTGGCTTCCCTGCAAGCACATTCCTGATGTCTTCATAGTGATCTCCAATGGAGATCTCCGCTCTTCCTCCTTCATTGATTCTTGTCCCTCAGCGATCACATGTCCCCCGACGTGACCCTGTGATGACGTTTCGTGAGCCCCCTTGGTGTCGGACATACGCAGCGGCATGACATCAGACGGCAAATTAATTTTTTTGTATTAGATGCAATACAAACATATGTATTGGATGCAATGTTAAAAATTCGAAGTGCTTTTGAAAATGAAACCTGTGAGATTCCATCAAGAGGAGATGAACTAGTCTGAAACCTGTCAGTAAAAAGTCAGAAACATCAGATTAAACGCACTTATTGTAACTAACAGCTACCTAGAAATAAAGTAATTTACAGTGCATTTTACTCTGGGACAAAGGTCTTGTACTGTATGTATGTGTACACATGTCTTTTTAAATGTCACAGTTTTCGTCATAGTGTCCCTTTTAGATAACACCTGGCACTGTTACTAAAAAAGATAAAGTTTATCTTCCAATGTGAGTCATACCGGGATATATAGTAAAATTGATCTTGTTGCCATTAGTCCAACTATCAAGGGAAGGTGTTCTTTCATAGAAATAGTGTTCCTGCTGTGAGCCTTCACACACCCACTCAGAAGATAACTTATATACTGTATATAGTTCTATGTGGCCCTGAAAAAATACTATACACTTACACAATCTCTTTTGGCTAGTTTTAACAAAAGCTATAATCATCAATAAAATATTAATTTTGTAATACGAGTTAAGGATCAGAGGTCCAAGGGTAAAGTAAACCGAGCACCATTTTTAGCACCCGTGGCATCTCAATAGCACATTAAAGATGCATGCCAACAATGTGTCTTGTTATAAAAAAAAACTACCATTTACCTTTTATTTTTACATTTAAAAGTTAGCAGAGGTTTTATTAGCCTACTTCAGCCGATTTCTTAGCTTAGTTTCAAAGAGCTTATCCAGAGGGAAGGTGTGAAGATAGCATCTGTGACTTCTGTAAATAAAGACAGCTAGAAGGAGGGGAATATGGCAGCTGCTATAGCTATTAGAAACCAGGAGAAATTCTAGGGGAAAAAGGTGCTTAGTTCCCTTTAACCACAAATTGACAAAAATGCTTAGACTTGAGTTTTGATTGTAAATTATACTAAACTAAGCTGCAGACCTTTATGTAGGAAGGAAAGATGATTAGAAACTGAAGTTTGAATAGAGAAAGTTGATATATAGTAAACCCCTCATTATCTGATACTGTAACATTCTGTGGAGATGCAGCTGCGGGCGGTCAGGATGCCCCCGCAACTGCTTCGGTTTCCTGTCGGGCGTTTCTCCTGTCTCCTCGGCATCTAGCATGCCGAGGGGATTGTCAGTGGCTCATAGGGTGGCTTTGTCGCGCGCGCACACACAGACGGTACCTTTATGCAGGGAGGAGGCGCGTCAGCTGACCTGCCGGTCGGCTGACTTCAGAGGAGACTCTCGGCAGCTCTGATTGGCTGATGGGTGTGGGCGTAGCCGAGGGGTCTCCTCCGCTTCTTAAGCCTCGGAGAGTCACTCGCAACTTGTCTGCTGTTGCGAATGCTTCATGTGAGCACTTAGACCTTAGTTCCGGTGTGCTTTGATCTGAGAGGAAACCAGGGATTTCACACAAGACTAGGAATTATATTACTACTGTTATTATTGCTTGATTATCTGTGTATGACTCTGGCTCTCTTCTGACTACTCTTACGCTATAAGATTTTGTACTTTCGCCCATCTGATCTTGTTGCTGACTCTGCCTGAAATACCTTTATCCTTCTGCCTGCCGATTCTGTACTGTATCCTCCTGTCTGTTGCCGAACCGATCTGTCTGACCACTCTACTCACCAGTGAGCCCTTGTCACTGGTGAGGTTCCTTACTGATAGTACCCACCAGCTCCTCTGGTGAGGTTCCTTACTGATAGTACCCACCAGCTCCTCTGGTGAGGTTCCTTACTGATAGTACCCACCAGCTCCTCTGGTGAGATTCCTTACTGATAGTGCCAACCAGCTCCTCTGGTGAGGTTCTGCTAAAACTAATCAGTATTACTGTTGCACCAAGCACTGTACACTTGCTATTACCTTGTTTACTATACTTGAATTATTGGTGATTCTGCAGATCACCATATAATCAGGTATAGTGTCTGATTTATTGGTGATACTGCAGATCACACAATAACCAGACTTCTGTTTGCTACACCAATCGTTACAGATACCAACGGGGATTGGCTGATGCCGGATAAATGTAGTTTCTGGTTGCTTGAATTTCAATGTAAAAATAGGCCTAGCTAAAGCAATACTATACCTCACTCAATATACATACAATGGACTCTGTATTAATGTTAAAATACAGTAAATTAAAACAAATTAAGACAAAGAACAGACTTAACTAAATGTAACTGTACCATCTAAAGAAGTGAAAAAAAAGCTTTATGCATCCTGCAAGGCAAGGACTTTTTTTCTGGTTGCTTGAGACTTCTGCATAACTGAGTTCTGGATAACACGGGTTTTACTGTAATACCAAATTCACTAAAGGTCTTATGAGTGGTAGCAGGTCTCTTCGCTTTCAGTCATTTATCAACTACTTCCGGAGGATATGCCATGGCTAATAGGCTTTTCTCTCAAATTACCAAATTCCAGGCCATTCTTGATTGATACGAATTTGATAGATGATCATTAATATTCAATTGGAGCAACAAAGGGAACTAATTCTGGGAATTCAATGCAAAAAAGTGTATATTAAAGTAGCTGAGCAAATCACTCAGAAAAGTGTAAAAAGATCTGTACAATACAAACATATGAACATGACATATACAGCCAGAATCATGACTCATGTACATAAATAAACAGCATAACACACATGGGGCCCTATGCAATTACCAAACTCGCCAGCGCTAAGTGCGTCAGCAAGGTCGCCTAATGCAATTGCATTTAACACCCCCCAGGGCGGAAAAGAACTCGCTTGGGCAATATAATCGCCCAGCAAGTTCCTTTCCCCCTATGCAATTGCATTTTGCACCTCCCGCCAAACATAGGTGCTATGCGAGCAGGCGAAAAGACCTATCGCCGGTGACTGCGGGCTGTTTTTGGCATCTGGGAGCCTCCTTTACTAAGGAAACCCCAGATCCCAGGGATTTAAATAGGTAAAGGAGTCAGTTTTGACTCCTTACCTATTTAAAATATAACAAAAAAACATACCTCCATCGTTCCGGATCGCCGCATGTCCCACGCCGCTTCTCCGCTCATCTCTGTCTCTGTGAGTATTGGAGCCCGGCAAAGCATCTTTGAGTCTCCCGCCGGGGCTCCCCATTCATCCACTAGGTGGCCCAATGAGAATCATCCTGATTCTCATTGGACCAATGAGAATCAGGATGATTCTCATTGGGCCACCTAGTATATCTTTATACTTGGTATATCTTTAAAGACGCAGCACCCATTTTTGTAAAATATTGTTGCTAAATGTCAGCTATTTTTGGGTGTGCATCCTCACATTTGTCTCTCTGTAACTAATTCTGGGAATACACCATGAACATTTTTGGCAGATATATGGATCAATAGATAATTTTCGACATGTCCGATCAGCTTTTCGATCATTTTTCTAATCAATTTCTCATAGAAGTGAATGGAAATCGATCAGAAAAACGATCGGAAAATTGATCTGACAGTAAATCTGCTGAAAAATATCATTGTGTATTCCCAGCATTAGGCCTTTTGAGCTGATAAATAATTACTGCTAGGATGGATAGACTGTGGATTCTGAGCATTTGAAGAAACCTGAACATTATGGGCATTAAGAAAAAAGTATACGCCTTATGAAAGCTCCAAGTATGAACACTGCCTGGAGGTCTTGAAACCAGGAATATCTGAAAAACCTGTGATCTGTTGAAATGGCAAAGAAGTTTGCCATCATAGATTCCAACTTCTGATCTTTTAGCTGGAAAACAGAAGGATGTAGGGACCACTTAATTCTCGTGTATGTTCTGGCTTCTAGGTATATAAGCTATTTTATGAGTTGTCCTCTGCTAACATCAAGGTGTGGTAAATATCTTTCAGTAAAGATCTACTCTGCATCTTCTTATATAAAACTGAACTTGTTATCCAGGCCAACAAACAATGAATAGCTTTCTACTTGTGAGGAAAAAATAACTAAAGATTGGATGAGAGCTCATTGTTATTGGACACTAGAACCAAATGCTTGTGCTGGGAAATTCCAAACTGTTTGAGCAGACTGATCTTGGAAAATGACACCCCAGATCCCACAGTGTTAGTATCTGATATTAAGACGTTCCAGTTTGGCTGCAAGAATGAAAAAATGTTAATATTTTGCACATTCATTCACCAACTCAGGGACATTTGGTTGCAGGAGACAGAATAATTTGTTGTGGATTTAGGTTGGACATGTCCCACTGGCTAAGAAAGTTCACCTGGAAAGGGAAAAGTTGCCAATGCACCCACTTTACTGTCAACATTGTTAAAAACCTGATGCCTAAGGCTTTTATACAGATTCTGGCTGACAATGCTTGAAAGCATTGCAGGTTGCTCAATTTCTTTATTTGAAGTGGAATATAACTAGTGTTGGGCGAACACCTAGATGTTCGGGTTCGCGAACGTTCGCCGAACATCGCCGCGATGTTCGGGTGTTCGCGCCGAACTCCGAACATAATGGAAGTCAATGGGGACCCGAACTTTCATGCTTTGTAAAGCTTCCTTACATGCTACATACCCCAAATTTGCAGGGTATGTGCACCTTGGGAGTGGGTACAAGAGGAAAAAAAATATTTAAAAAAGAGCTTATAGTTTTTGAGAAAATTGATTGTAAAGTTTCAAAGGAAAAACTGTCTTTTAAATGTGGAAAATGTCATGTTTCTTTGCACAGGTAACATGCTTTTTGTCGCCATGCAGTCATAAATGTAATACAGAGAAGAGGTTCCAGGAAAAGGGAGTGGCAGTAAACAGAATGCTATATAGTGTGGCTGAGCGAGCGGTGTAGTACTGTTCCCAGCAGACACAAAGTGGCAGTAAACACAATGCTATATAGTGTGGCTGAGCGAGGTACACAGAGTGGCAGTAAACAGAATGCTATATAGTGTGGCTGAGCGAGCGGTGTACTACTATTCCCAGCAGACACAGAGTGACAGTAAACAGAATGCTATATAGTGTGGCTGAGCGAGATACACAGAGTGGCAGTAAAAAGAATGCTATATAGTGTGGCTGAGCGAGCGGTGTACTACTATTCCCAGCAGACACAAAGTGGCAGTAAACACAATGCTATATAGTGTGGCTGAGCGAGGTACACAGAGTGGCAGTAAACAGAATGCTATATAGTGTGGCTAAGCGAGCGGTGTACTACTATTCCCAGCAGACACAGAGTGGCAGTAAACAGAATGCTATATAGTGTGGCTGAGCGAGGTACACAGAGTGGCAGTAAACAGAATGCTATATAGTGTGGCTGAGCGAGCGGTGTACTACTATTCCCAGCAGACACAGAGTGGCAGTAAACAGAATGCTATATAGTGTGGCTGAGCGAGGTACACAGAGTGGCAGTAAACAGAATGCTATATAGAGTGGCTGAGCGAGCGGTGTACTACTATTCACAGCAGACACAGAGTGGCAGTAAACAGAATGCTATATAGTGTGGCTGAGCGAGGTACACAGAGTGGCAGTAAACACAATGCTATATAGTGTGGCTGAGCGAGCAGTGTACTAGTATTCCCAGCAGACACAGAGTGGCAGTAAACAGAATGCTATATAGTGTGGCTGAGCGAGGTACACAGAGTGGCAGTAAACACAATGCTATATAGTGTGGCTGAGCGAGCGGTGTACTACTATTCCCAGCAGCGACACAATGACTGGGGGGACCCTGGCTAGCGTGGCTGGAGCTAGTGTTGGGCAAACACCTAGATGTTCGGGTTCGCGAACGTTCGCCGAACATCGCCGCGATGTTCGGGTGTTCGACCCGAACTCCGAACATAATGGAAGTCAATGGGGACCCGAACTTTCGTGCTTTGTAAAGCTTCCTTACATGCTACATACCCCAAATTTGCAGGGTATGTGCACCTTGGGAGTGGGTACAAGAGGAAAAAAAATATTTAAAAAAGAGCTTATAGTTTTTGAGAAAATTGATTGTAAAGTTTCAAAGGAAAAACTGTCTTTTAAATGTGGAAAATGTCATGTTTCTTTGCACAGGTAACATGCTTTTTGTCGCCATGCAGTCATAAATGTAATACAGAGAAGAGGTTCCAGGAAAAGGGAGTGACAGTAAACAGAATGCTATATAGTGTGGCTGAGCGAGGTACACAGAGTGGCAGTAAACACAATGCTATATAGTGTGGCTGAGCGAGCGGTGTACTACTATTCCCAGCAGACACAAAGTGGCAGTAAACACAATGCTATATAGTGTGGCTGAGCGAGGTACACAGAGTGGCAGTAAACAGAATGCTATATAGTGTGGCTGAGCGAGCGGTGTACTACTATTCCCAGCAGACACAGAGTGGCAGTAAACAGAATGCTATATAGTGTGGCTGAGCGAGATACACAGAGTGGCAGTAAAAAGAATGCTATATAGTGTGGCTGAGCGAGCGGTGTACTACTATTCCCAGCAGACACAAAGTGGCAGTAAACACAATGCTATATAGTGTGGCTGAGCGAGGTACACAGAGTGGCAGTAAACAGAATGCTATATAGTGTGGCTGAGCGAGCGGTGTACTACTATTCCCAGCAGACACAGAGTGGCAGTAAACAGAATGCTATATAGTGTGGCTGAGCGAGGTACACAGAGTGGCAGTAAACAGAATGCTATATAGTGTGGCTGAGCGAGCGGTGTACTACTATTCCCAGCAGACACAGAGTGGCAGTAAACAGAATGCTATATAGTGTGGCTGAGCGAGGTACACAGAGTGGCAGTAAACAGAATGCTATATAGAGTGGCTGAGCGAGCGGTGTACTACTATTCACAGCAGACACAGAGTGGCAGTAAACAGAATGCTATATAGTGTGGCTGAGCGAGGTACACAGAGTGGCAGTAAACACAATGCTATATAGTGTGGCTGAGCGAGCAGTGTACTACTATTCCCAGCAGACACAGAGTGGCAGTAAACAGAATGCTATATAGTGTGGCTGAGCGAGGTACACAGAGTGGCAGTAAACACAATGCTATATAGTGTGGCTGAGCGAGCGGTGTACTACTATTCCCAGCAGCGACACAATGACTGGGGGGACCCTGGCTAGCGTGGCTGGAGCTAGTGTTGGGCGAACACCTAGATGTTCGGGTTCGCGAACGTTCGCCGAACATCGCCGCGATGTTCGGGTGTTCGACCCGAACTCCGAACATAATGGAAGTCAATGGGGACCCGAACTTTCGTGCTTTGTAAAGCTTCCTTACATGCTACATACCCCAAATTTGCAGGGTATGTGCACCTTGGGAGTGGGTACAAGAGGAAAAAAAATTAGCAAAAAGAGCTTATAGTTTTTGAGAAAATCGATTTTAAAGTTTCAAAGGGAAAACTGTCTTTTAAATGCGGGAAATGTCTGTTTTCTTTGCACAGGTAACATGCTTTTTGTCGGCATGCAGTCATAAATGTAATACATATAAGAGGTTCCAGGAAAAGGGACCGGTAACGCTAACCCAGCAGCAGCACACGTGATGGAACAGGAGGAGGGTGGCGCAGGAGGAGAAGGCCACGCTTTGAGACACAACAACCCAGGCCTTGCATTAGGACAAGAAGCGTGCGGATAGCAATTTGCGTTTTGTCGCCATGCAGTCATAAATTTAATACAGATGAGAGGTTCAATAAACAGGGACCGGAAATGCTAACCCATCACAGATGTTCATTGTTCATGTTACTTGGTTGGGGTCCGGGAGTGTTGCGTAGTCGTTTCCAATCCAGGATTGATTCATTTTAATTTGAGTCAGACGGTCTGCATTTTCTGTGGAGAGGCGGATACGCCGATCTGTGACAATGCCTCCGGCAGCACTGAAACAGCGTTCCGACATAACGCTGGCTGCCGGGCAAGCCAGCACCTCTATTGCGTACATTGCCAGTTTGTGCCAGGTGTCTAGCTTCGATACCCAATAGTTGAAGGGTGCAGATGGATTGTTCAACACAGCTATGCCATCTGACATGTAGTCCTTGACCATCTTCTCCAGGCGATCGGTGTTGGAGGTAGATCTGCACGCTTGCTGTTCTGTGTGCTGCTGCATGGGTGTCAGAAAATTTTCCCACTCCAAGGACACTGCCGATACCATTCCCTTTTGGGCACTAGCTGCGGCTTGTGTTGTTTGCTGCCCTCCTGGTCGTCCTGGGTTTGCGGAAGTCAGTCTGTCGGCGTACAACTGGCTAGAGGAGGGGGAGGATGTCAATCTCCTCTTTAAAGTCTCCACAAGGGCCTGCTGGTATTCTTCCATTTTGACCTGTCGGACTCTTTCTTCAAGCAGTTTTGGAACATTGTGTTTGTACCGTGGATCCAGAAGGGTATAAACCCAGTAATTGGTGTTGTCCAGAATGCGCACAATGCCTGGGTCGCGTTCAATGCAGTCCTAGGCCGAAGAGGTCATAGCCTAGGGTCACAAAAACCTGTTTATTTGGGCTATTTCAATGGTAGTGATGGTGACGTACATAAATCTCAGCTATGGCCGTTAGCAACGTCTGAATTTCACGAAATGTCTCATGCAGGTAGAAGACATATTGTTAGACTTGGATTCCAAAGATGGGGTCCCTACATCTCTGCAAACTAGAGTTACAGGGGTCCAAAATTGGTAAAATCCCCCATAAACTTTCATTGCCTCCCTATTTCACTTTCCAAAATCTCACATCTTTTCAAAGGGCAATGGCTCAGCAGTACCAAACTTTCTAGCATTGTAGGGACCCTTAGGGGGAACATGACTGGTGAGTTTCGGGCCCCTAGGCCAAAGAGGTCATAGCCTAGGGTCACAAAAACCTGTTTATTTGGGCTATTTCAATGGTAGTCATGGTGACGTACATAAATCTCAGCTATGGCCGTTAGCAACGTCTGAATTTCACGAAATGTCTCATGCAGGTAGAAGACATATTGTTAGACTTGGATTCCAAAGATGGGGTCCCTACATCTCTGCAAACCAGAGTTACAGGGGTCCAAAATTGGTAAAATCCCCCATAGGCTTTCATTGGGCCTACTATTTACCGTTCCAAAATCTCACACCATTTCAAAGGGCAATGGCTCAGCAGTGGCAAAACTCACCAGTCATGATCCCCCTAAGGGTCCCTACAATGCTAGAAAATTTGGTACTGCTGAGCCATTGCCCTTTGAAAAGATGTGAGATTTGGGAAAGTGAAATAGGGAGGCAATGAAAGTCTATGGGGGATTTTACCAATTTTGGACCCCTGTAACTCTGGTTTGCAGAGATGTAGGGACCCCATCTTTGGAATCCAAGTCTAACAATATGTCGTCTACCTGCATGAGACATTTTGTGAAATTCAGACGTTGCTAACAGCCATAGCTGAGATTTATGTACGTCACCATCACTACCATTGAAATAGCCCAAATAAACAGGTTTTTGTGACCCTAGGCTATGACCTCTTTGGCCTAGGGGCCCGAAACTCACCAGTCATGTTCCCCCTAAGGGTCCCTACAATGCTAGAAAATTTGGTACTGTTGAGCCATTGCCCTTTGAAAAGATGTGAGATTTTGAAAAGTGAAATAGGGAGGCAATGAAAGTCTATGGGGGATTTTTACCAATTTTGGACCCCTGTAACTCTGGTTTGCAGAGATGTAGGGACCCCATCTTTGGAATCCAAGTCTAACAATATGTCTTCTACCTGCATGAGACATTTCGTGAAATTCAGACGTTGCTAGCGGCCATAGCTGAGATTTATGTACGTCACCATCACTACCATTGAAATAGCCCAAATAAACAGGTTTTTATGACCCTAGGCTATGACCTCTTTGGCCTAGGGGCCCGAAACTCACCAGTCATGTTCCCCCTAAGGGTCCCTACAATGCTAGAAAATTTGGTACTGCTGAGCCATTGCCCTTTGAAAAGATGTGAGATTTTGGAAAGTGAAATAGAGTGGCAATGAAAGTCTATGGGGGATTTTACCAATTTTGGACCCCTGTAACTCTGGTTTGCAGAGATGTAGGGACCCCATCTTTGGAATCCAAGTCTAACAATATGTCTTCTACCTGCATGAGACATTTCGTGAAATTCAGACGTTGCTATAGGCCATAGCTGAGATTTATGTACGTCACCATCACTACCATTGAAATAGCCCAAATAAACAGGTTTTTGTGACCCTAGGCTATGACCTCTTTGGCCTAGGGGCCCGAAACTCACCAGTCATGTTCCCCCTAAGGATCCCTACAATGCTAGAAAATTTGGTACTGCTGAGCCATTGCCCTTTGAAAAGATGTGAGATTTTGGAAAGTGAAATAGGGAGGCAATGAAAGTCTATGGGGGATTTTACCAATTTTGGACCCCTGTAACTCTGGTTTGCAGAGATGTAGGGACCCCATCTTTGGAATCCAAGTCTAACAATATGTCTTCTACCTGCATGAGACATTTCGTGAAATTCAGACGTTGCTAACGGCCATAGCTGAGATTTATGTACGTCACCATCACTACCATTGAAATAGCCCAAATAAACAGGTTTTTGTGACCCTAGGCTATGACCTCTTTGGCCTAGGGGCCCGAAACTCACCAGTCATGTTCCCCCTAAGGGTCCCTACAATGCTAGAAAATTTGGTACTGCTGAGCCATTGCCCTTTGAAAAGATGTGAGATTTTGGAAAGTGAAATAGGGAGGCAATGAAAGTCTATGGGGGATTTTACCAATTTTGGACCCCTGTAACTCTGGTTTGCAGAGATGTAGGGACCCCATCTTTGGAATCCAAGTCTAACAATATGTCTTCTACCTGCATGAGACATTTCGTGAAATTCAGACGTTGTTAACGGCCATAGCTGAGATTTATGTACGTCACCATCACTTTCATTGAAATAGCCCAAATAAACAGGTTTTTGTGACCCTAGGCTATGACCTCTTTGGCCTTGGGGCCCGAAACTCACCAGTCATGTTCCCCCTAAGGGTCCCTACAATGCTAGAAAATTTGGTACTGCTGAGCCATTGCCCTTTGAAAAGATGTGAGATTTTGAAAAGTGAAATAGGGAGGCAATGAAAGTCTATGGGGGATTTTACCAATTTTGGACCCCTGTAACTCTGGTTTGCAGAGATGTAGGGACCCCATCTTTGGAATCCAAGTCTAACAATATGTCTTCTACCTGCATGAGACATTTCGTGAAATTCAGACGTTGCTAACGGCCATAGCTGAGATTTATGTACGTCACCATCACTACCATTGAAATAGCCCAAATAAACAGGTTTTTGTGACCCTAGGCTATGACCTCTTTGGCCTAGGGGCCCGAAACTCACCAGTCATGTTCCCCCTAAGGATCCCTACAATGCTAGAAAATTTGGTACTGCTGAGCCATTGCCCTTTGAAAAGATGTGAGATTTTGGAAAGTGAAATAGGGAGGCAATGAAAGTCTATGGGGGATTTTACCAATTTTGGACCCCTGTAACTCTGGTTTGCAGAGATGTAGGGACCCCATCTTTGGAATCCAAGTCTAACAATATGTCTTCTACCTGCATGAGACATTTCGTGAAATTCAGACGTTGCTAACGGCCATGGCTGAGATTTATGTACGTCACCATCACTACCATTGAAATAACCCAAATAAACAGGTTTTTGTGACCCTAGGCTATGACCTCTTTGGCCTAGGGGCCCGAAACTCACCAGTCATGTTCCCCCTTAAGGGTCCCTACAATGCTAGAAAATTTGCCACTGCTAATCAATTGCCCTTTGAAAAGATGTGAGATTTTGGAACTGTAAATAGGAGGCCCAATGAGAGCCTATGGGGGATTTTACCAATTTTGGACCCCTGTAACTCTGGTTTGCAGAGATGTAGGGACCCCATCTTTGGAATCCAAGTCTAACAATATGTCTTCTACCTGCATGAGACATTTCGTGAAATTCAGACGTTGCTAACGGCCATGGCTGAGATTTATGTATGTCACCATCACTACCATTGAAATAGCCCAAATAAACAGGTTTTTGTGACCCTAGGCTATGACCTCTTCGGCCTAGGACTGCATTGAACGCGACCCAGGCATTGTGCGCATTCTGGACAACACCAATTACTGGGTTTATACCCTTCTGGATCCACGGTACAAACACAATGTTCCAAAACTGCTTGAAGAAAGAGTCCGACAGGTCAAAATGGAAGAATACCAGCAGGCCCTTGTGGAGACTTTAAAGAGGAGATTGACATCCTCCCCCTCCTCTAGCCAGTTGTTCGCCGACAGACTGACTTCCCCAAACCCAGGACGACCAGGAGGGCAGCAAACAACACAAGCCGCAGCTAGTGCCCAAAAGGGAATGGTATCGGCAGTGTCCTTGGAGTGGGAAAATTTTCTGACACCCATGCAGCAGCACACAGAACAGCAAGCGTGCAGATCCACCTCCAACACCGATCGCCTGGAGAAGATGGTCAAGGACTACATGTCAGATGGCATAGCTGTGTTGAACAATCCATCTGCACCCTTAAACTATTGGGTATCGAAGCTAGACACCTGGCACAAACTGGCAATGTACGCAATAGAGGTGCTGGCTTGCCCGGCAGCCAGCGTTATGTCGGAACGCTGTTTCAGTGCTGCCGGAGGCATTGTCACAGATCGGCGTATCCGCCTCACCACAGAAAATGCAGACCGTCTGACTCAAATTAAAATGAATCAATCCTGGATTGGAAACGACTACGCAACACTCCCGGACCCCAACCAAGTAACATGAACAATGAACATCTGTGATGGGTTAGCGTTTCCGGTCCCTGTTTATTGAACCTCTCATCTGTATTACATTTATGACTGCATGGCGACAAAATGCAAATTGCTATCCGCACGCTTCTTGTCCTCATGCAAGGCCTGGGTTGTTGTGTCTCAAAGCGTGGCCTTCTCCTCCTGCGCCACCCTCCTCCTGTTCCATCACGTGTGCTGCTGCTGGGTTAGCGTTACCGGTCCCTTTTCCTGGAACCTCTTATATGTATTACATTTATGACTGCATGCCGACAAAAAGCATGTTACCTGTGCAAAGAAAACAGACATTTCCCGCATTTAAAAGACAGTTTTCCCTTTGAAACTTTAAAATCGATTTTCTCAAAAACTATAAGCTCTTTTTGCTAATTTTTTTTCCTCTTGTACCCACTTCCAAGGTGCATATACCCTGTAAATTTGGGGTATGTAGCATATAAGGAGGCTTTACAAAGCACGAAAGTTCGGGTCCCCATTGACTTCCATTATGTTCGGAGTTCGGCTCGAACACCCGAACATCGCGGCCATGTTCGGCCCGAACCTGAACATCTAGATGTTCGCCCAACACTAAACGTGATCCGTTCAGCCAATCACAGCGCTAGCCGAACGTTCGGGGAACGTTCGGCCATGCGCTCTTAGTTCGGCCATATGGCCGAACAGTTTGGCCGAACACCATTAGGTGTTCGGCCGAACCCGAACATCACCCGAACAGGGTGATGTTCTGCAGAACCCGAACAGTGGCGAACACTGTTCGCCCAACACTAGCTGGAGCGCGAACTACCCTGCCTGCCTACCCAAAGCTAAACCCACAGACAAATGGCGGAGATATGACGTGGTTCGGGTATTTATTTACCCGAACCACGTGACAGTTCAGCCAATCAGAGCGCTTTCGGGTCCGAACCACGTGACCCGTTCGGCCAATCACAGCGCTAGCCGAACGTTCGGCCATGCGCTCTTAGTTTGGCCATGTGGCCGAACGGTTTGGCCGAACACCATCAGGTGTTCGGCCGAACTCGAACATCACCCGAACAGGGTGATGTTCTGCAGAACCTGAACAGTGGCGAACACTGTTTGCCCAACACTAAATATAACCCTGCATTTCATCTTTTCTCTAAAACATTATTTACAGCATATTATATGCAACCAGTTTTTTTTTTTTTTTACTAGACCAGCATTCGAAGGGTTACACACAGAGCTTGAAAGTTGAGTGCAGTGAATTGCAGACACATCCAAACTTTAGATAATGTTATCTTGTGTTTACTTAAATGTATCAAGTGAGGAATGTGACACATTCTCTGACTGTGCAGGAGCTGCTGGAGACAGAGAGACACTGAAAGCATGTCTGCCTGCAAAACAGCAACTAATGAAACCAGTTATTAATAAAATGAAAAGTCAGCTCACAAAGCAAAAAACTGTACTTTTCGAAAGCTATAAAAATGAATAATAATACTTATGCACAAATGCAAATATGATAACCGTATGGCATATAAAAAATAGGTAATCATGTTTTTATTGAATATTATGTCAGGGTTTTAAACCGCTTTAAGTCTCCTTTGTGAATAAAAGAAAGTGTAGCGCAATGTACAGTGGTGTGAAAAACTATTTGCCCCCTTCCTGATTTCTTATTCTTTTGCATGTTTGTCACACTTAAATATTTCTGCTCATCACAAACCGTTAACTATTAGTCAAAGATAACATAATTGAACACAAAATGCAGTTTTAAATGATGGTTTTTATTATTGAGTGAGAAAAATAACTCAAAACCTACATGGCCCTGTGTGAAAAAGAAATTGCCCCCTAAACCTAATAACTGGTTGGGCCACCCTTAGCAGCAATAACTGCAATCAAGCGTTTGCGATAACTTGCAACGAGTCTTTTACAGCGCTCTGGAGGAATTTTGGCCCACTCATCTTTGCAGAATTGTAGTAATTTAGCTTTATTTGAGGGTTTTCTAGCATGAACCGCCTTTTTAAGGTCATGCCACAACATCTCAATAGGATTCAGGTCAGGACTTTGACTTGGCCACTCCAAAGTCTTCATTTTGTTTTTCTTCAGCCATTCAGAGGTGGATTTGCTGGTGTGTTTTGGGTCATTGTCCTGCTGCAGCACCCAAGATCGCTTCAGCTTGAGTTGACAAACAGATGGCCGGACATTCTCCTTCAGGATTTTTTGGTAGACAGTAGAATTCATGGTTCCATCTATCACAGCAAGCCTTCCATGTCCTGAAGCAGCAAAACAACCCCAGACCATCACACTACCACCACCATATTTTACTGTTGGTATGATGGTCTTTTGCTGAAATGCTGTGTTACTTCTACGCCAGATGTAACGGGACATGCACCCTCCAAAAAGTTCAACTTTTGTCTCGTCGGTCCACAAGGTATTTTCCCAAAAGTCTTGGCAATCATTGAGATTTTTTTTTAGCAAAATTGAGACGAGCCTTAATGTTCTTTTTGCTTAAAAGTGGTTTGTGCCTTGGATATCTGCCATGCAGACCGTTTTTGCCCAGTCTCTTTCTTATGGTGGAGTCATGAACAATGACCTTAATTGAGGCAAGTGAGGCCTGCAGTTCTTTAGATGTTGTCCTGGGGTTTTTTGTGGCCTCTGAGTTTTCTCTGCGCTCTTGGGGTTATTTTGGACGGGCAGCCAGGTTCATTACTGTTCCATGTTTTTGCCATTTGTGGATAATGGCTCTCACTGTGGTTCGCTGGAGTCCCAAAGCTTTAGAAATGGCTTTATAACCTTTACCAGACTGATAGATCTCAATTACAGTACTTTGTTCTCATTTGTTCCTGAATTTCTTTGGATCTTGGCATGATGTCTAGATTTTGAGGTGCTTTTGGTCTACTTCTCTGTGTCAGATAGCTCCTATTTACGTGATTTCTTGATTGAAACAGGTGTGGCAGTAATCAGGCCTGGGGGTGACTACAGAAATTGAACTCAGGTCAGGTGTGATAAACCACAGTTAAGTTATTTTTTAACAAGGGGGGCAATTACTTTTTCACACAGGGCCATGTAGATTTGGAGTTTTTTTTTCTCACTAAATAATAAAAACCATCATTTAAAACTGCATTTTGTGTTCAATTATGTTATCTTTGACTAATAGTTAACGGTTTTTGATGAGCAGAAACATTTAAGTGTGACAAACATGCAAAAGAATAAGAAATCAGGAAGGGGGCAAATAGTTTTTCACACCACAATTCACATTTACAAAAGTTAGGAAAACAAATTCCCTCACTAAAGATGTCTGAGAGGGCACTTCTGCCCTGAGTTTACATAGACTGGCAATGCATATGCCCGGTACCTGCAGATAGGTGCCAGGAGAGGAGAGGCTCTTGGCTGAGGGAGTACAGGAGGGAGTTCCTTGGGAGCCCTAAATAATAACAAATAACAAGTTAAACCACCTCCCACCAGGCAGCAGAAACAAAATAATAAGAAAAACCTTTTTTTTAAATGTAAGTGCAGAACTTATCAGAAATCATAATGCTCATCCGGATCCAGGTACCCTGGTAAACCCGGGTATCCGACCATTTTTCCGCTATCCAGTCAGATCCGGATTCCGGATACCCTGGGCCGGATACGCATAGCTCTATGCGGGTATCTGGCCGCATAATCCGGATACCCGCAGGTACCCGCGGATATCCGACGGATATCTGGATCCGGGTACTGTAACAAGGGAGATGATGGCATTGAGCCAATCAGAGGGCTCCCAGCCAATCAGAGGGCTCCCAACAGAAGCCCTAGCAACCAATCACAGAGGGGAACTCTGGCCAGCCCCACCTGACCTCATTGAGCCAATCAGAGGCCTCCCAGCCTAAGCCCTGGCACCCAATCACAGAAGCGAACACTGGCCAGCCCCCCTGTGTAATAAGAGGGCTGGCATGATGAGACAGATCGTCCTTGCTTGTGTGGCTGGCTGGCTGGTCACTGACAGACTTGCTCCAGTGCTGTTGGCTTAGCAAGTGCTGCCTGTATACAGTGATAAACCTAAAGCTTTGAGTGCTAAACACCTGCACTACAGTATTGTTGTTTTTTTGTTTGATTGCATTCACTCAGTTAGGCCCTGTCTGTGTCTGTGTGTGCTGTGCAGGCCAGCAGGACAATATAGGTTAGGAAATAGGATTACTGTGTTATTGTATTGTATTATATAGTTAGTTAGTACTGCAGTTAGTTGTTAGAGAGAGTAGCACTGTGTTAGCTTACTACAGATTACTGCAGTGCTGCTGTGCTGAGCATTGTCAGTGTGACAGTTAGACAGATAGTGTGCACTGTCTGTCCTCTACTCTGCGGTCTGTCACTCCGTGCTGATTTGATTTAAAGTCCAACCCCGATTTCATTAAAGTAAAAGTACCCCACATCATCTGGTGACATCATCACGTATAAGTTGTACCATGTCTGCTGGCACCGGCAGCCGGGGGAGGGGCAGCAAAGGGGAAGAGGACAGGGAGCAACATTACGGCCACCCTCAGAAGGTCTGCCGAGTCAGTGTCGACCCCAGCGGGCAGCCTACCCTCAGTCAGTGAGCTTTTCGCTCTAGGCGCCACGCATGAACTCAAGGCTGTTAGCCGCAAGGAGTTTGAGGAGGATGTTCTGGGTTTTGAGGAGGGGGGTATGATGTTGATGATGGGATGAAGGACCGTGACTACCATCCACAGGATGAGGATGTCAGCTCTGACTTTGAGGAGGAGGATGCGTCGGTGGGTTTGGCACGGAGGATCAGCATTGCAGACAGTGGCCGTGGAATGCAGGACCCACCACATCCTTCTGCCGCTACAACCAGCCGCACCACTCAACCCCCAACCGCCACAGGGGGAAATGCCGCAGCATCCCATTCAGGCCACAGGGGAATGTTCACCTCCCCAATCTGGCGGTTTTTCACTCTGCTCTCATTGGACAGCAAGTTTGCCAATATGCAATGTGTGCAAACTACAGATGAGCAGAGGTTGTGACCCCTACAGGTATGGCACCTTCATCTTCATCACCCATCTGGCCAAAAAACATGTTGTTGAGCATGAGGAGTTCAAGAGGCTGAAGCAAGCTGGCACTGGCTCCCACCGCCATGGTGCCACAGGCCACTGCTGCTGATTAGTGTTGGGCGAACAGTGTTCGCCACTGTTCGGGTTCTGCAGAACATCACCCTGTTCGGGTGATGTTCGAGTTCGACCGAACACCTGATGGTGTTCGGCCAAACCGTTCGGCCATATGGCCGAACTAAGAGCACATGGCCGAACGTTCGGCTAGCGCTGTGATTGGCCGAACGGGTCACGTGGTTCGGACCCGAACGCGCTCTGATTGGCCGAACGGGTCACGTGGTTCGGGTAAATAAATACCCGATCCACGTCATTTCTCCGCCATTTGTCTGTGGGTTTAGCTTTGGGTAGGCAGGCAGGGTAGTTCTCTCTCCAGCCAGGCTAGCCAGGGTCCCCCCAGTCATTGTGTCGCTGCTGGGAACAGTAGTACACCGCTCACCCACACTATATAGCATTGTGTTTACTGCCACTCTGTGTCTCTGCTGGGAACAGTAGTACACCGCTCACCCTCCACTGTATAGCATTGTGCTCTGTGTCGCTGCTGGGAATAGCAGTACACCGCTCACCCACCACTGTATAGCATTGTGCTCTGTGTCGCTGCTGGGAAAAGTAGTATACCGCTCACCCACCACTGTATAGCATTGTGCTCTGTGTCGCTGCTGGGAACAGTAGTACACCGCTCAACCACCACTGTATAGCATTGTGCTCTGTGTCGCTGCTGGGAACAGTAGTACACCGCTCACCCACCACTGTATAGCATTGTGCTCTGTGTCGCTGCTGGGAATAGTAGTACACCGCTCACCCACCACTGTACAATCAATTTTCTCAAAAACTATAAGCTCTTTTTCAAATATTTTTTTTCCTCTTGTACCCACTCCCAAGGTGCACATACCCTGCAAATTTGGGGTATGTAGCATGTAAGGAAGCTTTACAAAGCACGAAAGTTCGGATCCCCCTTGACTTCCATTACGTTCGGAGTTCGGCGCGAACACCCAAACATCGCGGCCATGTTCGGCGAACGTTCGCATACCCGAACATCCAGGTGTTCGCCCAACACTACTGCTGATACCACCACCTATATTCAACCCAAAACACAATTGCGGTGTCATTTTTTGGAGGTGTCTGGGCTGAAAACTGTCATGTCCCAGTTGTGTGATTGGACTTTGGACACAATGGGCCTGATTCACAAAGCGGTGATAACTCAATTATCACGCCTAAAAGACTTTAGGCGTGATAACCTTTGCACTAGCAAAGTTATCACCGCTTTGTGCTCTAACTCGCGCGAAGCTCCCGCGCGCAAAGTTTTGCGCACGTATGCAAAGTCCCATAGGGCTTAATGGGCACTTCGCGTGAAGCACGGTGCGCTGCGCGCGTAGCGCACCGCGCTACGTGCGCAAAACTTTGCGTGCGGGAGTTCGCGCGAATTCCTTCAGATCACGCCTAAACTAAGTTTAGGCGTGATAAATGGCTTTTCACAGGCGTGCAAAGTGTTTGCACCGCTTTGTGAATCAGGCCCAATGTGGGCTGCACGACCGCTGTCTGGAACCTAGTCCTGATGTTAATTGACAGCTTTTTTTTTTTCATTTTATGTCCACCAAATAATAAATTAGTGTTTCCCTTTAAAAAAACATGATGCTACATGCATAATTTACCCTAAAACCCCTTTTTAAAGCTATTTAAAGGGCACTTCCGGTTTTTCTATCTGGATACCCGAATAGGTCGGGTACCCGCGGGTAATTTGGTCGGATATCCGAATTCACTCGGATATCCGCAAGGTCGGATCCTGATATCCGAATCGGATCCGGGTATCTGGGTACCCGGATCCGGGCAGGTTTTAGAAAGTACTACCCGAGCAACCCACAAGGGAGGTCAGAGTAAAGAGCACTGTAGACAGGGGGTACAGAGTTACTCATATTCACTTTAACTCTGTTATTTTTTGTGGGTTCATTTCCACTATTTGTCAGATAGAGACTTAAAATTGCATAGTTTCCCATGTTGTACTTTCCAGCTACGTGTAGATGGCGTCAACAGTTGACGTTTCCTCATTAAGAGATAACGGCCAACACAAATCTGGCAAATTTAGCATATGGGACATCTGTGAATATTCCCATGTATGTTTCCAATAGCTTACACTGTATATATAAAAGTGCCTGCAGTATTAGCTGACAACACATCAACTTACCCACAATGTTCAAGCTCCTCTTACTCACTGCATTCGTCCTCTCTGGTAAGATATATGGATTCAAAGAATAATATAGAGATAATTAAGACTGCAATATGGTGCTTATTTAATATACAGCAAAGTCCCCGTTATCCGGAATTCAGGCAACTGGAAGTCTCAAGTAACCGGCATGCCTGAGATATAACGGGGCCTCTTTTGGGGGGCTTTCTGTGGGTGCTGGCAAGCAGTAAAATTCTTACCAAGTATCCAGCAATGGCTGACAGAGACCCTGTACCTCTTTGCGGGCTCCTAGTGGCTTTCAGCGTCTGTGTACAGAAACCGGCGGGTCACATGACCTGATGCAAGTCAGCTGACACTCCAGCTTCTGTGCAGTGGGGAAGCCGGAAAGCCAATCGTATCTCGCGGGGAAATACCGGGAGACTGACTTTGCTGGAGGCTCGGTAAGTATCTAACAGGGACATTTGGCCCCTTTTCGGCCGGTTGCTCAAGCAACCGACAAGCACCGGTATCCAGAATCAGGCAATCCCCGCTGATGTAGGATACTGGGGATTGTGCTGTACAGAGTATTTTAAGTAACTTTTAATTTTATTATAGATAATAATGTGTACTTAATGTTATGAAACAATATGATTTTCTTTCACTGCCATTCTCATGTCAAAACATTCTGTCATTGTGGAGATATAGGCATGTGGTAATGTGCAGCAATGTTAGAGAGATGAATAATAACATTCTCCAAAGCTATTGTGAATCCAACAATTAGTTTTCTCTGCTGCACCCTCATGGCTCTGCGGCAACAAACAAAACAAAGGGGACCTCCTGCTACCAGAGAGCCTCAGAGGTAACAAGCTGGCACTGAGTTCAGCTGACCAAAATCAAACTAAAATGGAAACAATATTTTTGGGCAGATTGGCCTTTAAGGAGATGACCTGACCTGACACCTGTGTGTGAACTTTTCTTTTTAATTTATAATATTATATATTTATAATTCATATATGAATGATTAACCAATAAAAATTCATGTCATTAAATGTATCTCATACCTCTTCCTAAAGGACACTGCCTTGATGTTCAGTACATTGAAGATTCTCAGGACAATGCACGTGTAGTGGGAGGAGCCAATTCCGCTAAGAATGCCTGGCCATGGCAGGTGAGACATAAGGCTACAGCAGAAGCTGTTATTCATATACATAGACGCTCACAGGGGCACATTGCAGTTATTATGTAGAGGGAGCTTGGATATAAAATGCATAGCTATAAGAGGCAGCACATTGGCATAGAGGTTAGCGTTCTTGCCTTGCAGCACTTGGTCCCTGGTTCTAATCCCAGCTGGGGCACTATCTGTGAGGGGTTTGTATGTTCAGCTTTTGTCTGCATGTGTTACCTCCAGGCACTCCAGTTTCCTCCCACATCCAAAAACATACAGATAAGTTAATTGCCCAAAATTGGCCCTAGACTACAATACATACATAGACATATGACAATGGTGGAGATTAGATTGTGAGCTCCTTTGAGGGAACGTTAGTGACAATATATATAAATATACTGTACAGGGTTGCGTAAGATGTTGGTGCTATATAAATACTGAATAATATTAATAAGAAGAAAACCATGTATAATCCCTATACTATAGCAATGCATCTACCACACATTACAGTATACCCCTAACATATAATTTTTTTTCCCTTTTTTTAAATGTTGGAAACTGCAGAAAACATGACTGGTTTACACTGGATCAGTTAGGAGGGTCATAGTGACTCACCTGTCCTGGCTGACGTGGTGCTCCATGCGTCTGTGGCTCCGTGCCCTCCCTTCTTCATCCCCGCTGACCACACCTTGTCAGTGACCTGACAGCATATTACATAATAACATGCGCTGGGTCATGGAGGAGAGGCATGCACTGGGTCATGGAGGAGAGGCATGCACTGGGTCATGGAGGAGAGGCATGCACTGGATCATGGAGGAGAGGCATGCACTGAGTCATGGAGGAGAGGCATGCACTGGGTCATGGAGGAGAGGCATAGCTGTGAGGATGAAGATGGGAACGTACGGTGCCATGAATTAATGGAGGAGTTGCTGCCACACTCTTCAGGGGCCCTGGGGGACACAATTAAGTTTGGGGGAAGCTGGCTTGGGGGAATTAAAGGACCACTATCGCAAAAAAAGTCTGACATAACCGACAGGTTTTGGGCCAGTCCATCTCCTCATGGGGGATTCTCAGGGTTTTCTTTGTTTTCAACAGCATTTCCTGAACAGCAGTTGCAAAGTCTAACTGACAAAATAGTGTGTAAGGGACTCCGAGCAGTGAATAAAAACAAAATTTGAACTTACCTGGGGCTTTCTCCAGCCCACCATAGGTCGGGAGGTCCCTCGGCATCCTTCTGGCTCCTCTCTCAGTCCCTGCTCAGAAATGGCTCCCGGCAACACCGGGACCGAGTGCCGGGCTCCCTCTTCATAAAAGATGACGTTAGTCGTCATCACGCCGGCCGCCTTGCGTCATCACAGCGGCTGGCGTGACAGTACTGCGCATGCATAATTAAACCGCGCATGCGCAGTACTGTCACGCCGGCCGCTGTGATGACGAAAGACAGCCGGCTTGATGACAACATCTTTCAGGAAGAGGGAGCCCGACACTCTGTCCCATGTTAACCAGTGGCTCAGTTCACACTATATGTGTTTTAACTAAAAAGATTTTTCATAATGCACTGCTATGGAGAAGAAAAAAAACGCGTACCAACTGATTAAGTGTAAATGGGGCCTAAGAATCCCCCACGAGGGGATGGACTGGCCCAAAACCTGTCGGTTCAGATTTTAACTGCCTACTTTTTTCGCGATAGTGGTCCTTAGGAGAAGGCCCCTAATGCCACTTTGTTGGGGGGTCTGTCAGGCATGTCCCCAGGTTATTTTTGCCCGGTGGTCCCGTTGTTACTAGATCCGGCCCTGGAATCAGTTGCTTTCAGTTATACTGTAACTGATCGGACAACTGATGTGCACCACAGGTGAAGGAAATGACCATGTTTCCCTATGGGTCAGTTCATATCTAGGCATTTTAACGAAAGCTGTTTCACAATGCAGTTCTGCAGACAAACTGGTCAGTTAAAATGTGTCAGTTTTTCAGCATTCAGTGTAAATCAGCCCTAAAGGTGCCCATCATCAATACAATCTTGATGGTACAATCAAACCAAATCTACGTAGTAGAAAGGTAAACTTAGAGAATACACTTTGCATGGATACTTTAGGTAGTTATGGAGGTGGTGAGACCGTACATTCAAGATTGTATCACTAAAGGGGCACCTTAAAAATCTAAAACATTAGGGCAAATATTCTGGGTCACCCCCGATGTGTCTGCAACCCCCCCCCCCTCCCCCCAAAAAAAACACAGTCTTTGTCACACTCGAGTCACCATGACTATCCGGATATTCTGTAATTGTCATAATACAGTGCAATCATTATAATATTTTCTCTCCCAGGTATCTCTCCAGTACATCTCTGGCAGCAGCTGGTACCACACCTGCGGAGGCTCCCTCATCCGTGCCAACCGCGTCCTGACTGCCGCACACTGCGTAGATAGGTAAAAATGTCAAAACTACAAACAGTTTGGTGGCCGGAGTTTATTCTTTTCACAGAAGAATCTTATTTTGCAAAAGTCTCAGATGACCTGAGCATCTTGCTACAGATTATAAGGTCCTGCAAAAGTATGTTAAAAAAAATTACATAAGCACCAGGCAGTAAGTAGTAATGATGAATCTAAGGAGCAAAATAAGATGGCAGCCCTAAACACCATTTAGCCATACAACCCTAATTTAAAACTAAATCCAGGGTTAAAAAACACTCCTTACTTCTAAAGGTCTTGTTGTGGCAATCATGGATTTCCTCCATGTCTATCCTCCTAGTCAGTGGACTTGCAAGCACAGTATGATGCAGTGTCCGTTAGCTTTTTTTTCCCTCAGAGATCTCAGCAAAGAAATAGAGCACCCCCAGAGGAGAGAAGGAAGACTCACCAGCTACCTAAACTAGGGGGGTACATTCTGGCAACCCAGACTCAGGGGTCACTCTCCAGCTGCCTAAACTCAGGGGGGGGGGGGAGTGCATATACTTAGTGGTCTAATCCTTTCCAGATAAAACACTGTATCACTTTTAGAAGTTACACTGTGGGAATAATCATATCACTAAGGCAGCTTTTCTCAAACCTGTCCTTGTGACTCCCCAAAGGTGCACATTTTGCAGGCAACCTCACCTATACACATGTGGGGTAATTTGAGTCTCAGCTAGGTGGATTTGATGTAGCTGAGACACTAATTACCCCACCTGTGCATAGGTGAGGTTGCCTGCAAGACATGCACCGTTGGGGAGTCACAAGGACAGGTTTGAGAAACATTGCACTAAGGAGTTGAGTTATACTTGTATCCAGTGACATTATCACAATGCAAAATCCACTGCAGACTACCTGACCCAATGACTATTTTAAAGAGGAATAATAAAAAATATTAGTGTGTGTGCGTGCGTGTGTGTGGTGTGTGTGTGTAAGCGGGGGAAGATGTGTGTGTGTGTGCGTGTGTGCGTGTGTGCGTGTGTGCGTGTGTGTGTGTGTGTGTGTGCGTGCATGCGTGTGTGTGTGTAAGCGGGGGTAAGATGGGTAAATAAATATATTACAAAACGAGAAGTTAATAAATAAAAGACAGATCAAGAAATGATGTATACTAGCTATGTTATTTGTTCATGTCGTTTGATCCACAATGAGCCAGCATGTCATCATCTATGCTACTGTCAGACAAGAAAAAACTAGACAGAGCCAATTTCCATTATCTATTTACATATGCACAGAGGGAAATACTGTTTGCTTGGCAGTTGGAAACAGACGTTATTTCCCACAATGCAACAAGGTTCAAAGGAAACTGACATGACCGTGGTCATGACATCACCCTGTGGGAGGGGTTTCACCACACTTTCAGACACACACACCCCTAATGATCTAATCAAGAAAAGGTAAATGTTTTCTATGGGAAAGGGCGTATCTGCTACTGATTGGGGTGACATTTAATGTTTGGTTAAAATCCTCTTAAAGGCTTGGATTCCCATGAAAATGTAGACTTCTGCATAACTTTAAATTGACTTTGCCTACCAATGTGAATATTGATCTGGCCAATGACCAACGATATATAAAAAAAAAAAACCTGTCAAAACATTTCCTTGTTTACCACCAGGGCAGTATTCCACTGTTGGCATAAGGGACATACCAGAAAGCTTATTTATCTGTTTACATCATTGGTTCAATTCTTTTCCAGAAGACTGCACACAGTACCATTTCCAGTATCCTGTGTATTGTTTTCAGGTTTACAGCACGTATTCTTCATGCATAAGTGCGGCTGTACTGCACCCGTATGAGTATTGCCGCACCTGTAGAGTAGCATGGAGGCACTCATGGGACGACCTGCTTTGGCTTACTGTGCAGGTGTGACCGTGCAGGTGTGACCGTGCAGGTGCAGTGTGGCCACTCTTGTACACAGCAGGAGCATGGCCACAAAAACACTTCGGACAACAGCTTGCCAGATATGTTTAGAGGGTCCATAGATGGCAACAGTGGGTCAAGGAGGAGAAGAGAAGCCTCTAGATTATCCAGTGACTTTCATCTGAGTACATATGTTCCGTGTACTAATTTGGCCGCAGGTAGAAGCCAAAAGACGGCTCTTCCTGAGCAAGGTAATTTTTTTGAATTAAACAAATATTTCCCCGCTGATTGCCTATTTTTTTCCCTTTGCTCACGTAATTTGGGGTCCATCGATCACCTTAATTATGGTTATTTTATAGTAATTCCGCCTGAGCCGCTATAGCCATAATAACAAGAACTCCTAGTACATTTTATTACATAGTTTTACCTCAAGTCCTTTTTAAGAGTACCAAAGATATTAACTAAGCAGTTTCCAAGTAAGAAAAAGATATTTTGGGCAGTAAAAAAAAAAAAACTATTGGTAACTACTGGTTGAAACAGAGAATTCATTTTAAAAATATAAAAATTTGCTTATATTATATAATATTATATGCTATAAAATTAAAAAAAGAAAATCAATAGAGTTGAACCTTTCTTTAAGCTCACTGTACCTTTACCTGTGTTTAGAGTTGCCACCTATCGTGTGGTGTTGGGGGAACACGACCTGAGCAACAATGATGGAACTGAACAGGCGATCTCTGTGTCTACAATCCGCATTCATACTTCCTGGAACACCAACAATGGGGCTGCCGGGTATGACGCCAACTAACAAAACCTAAATATATTTAATTTAAAACATTTTGCAAAATATGGAATATAACCCTAATAGAGCATATGTGACAAGGCATCAATAGGTCAACAAAGTTTAAAAAAGCATGTATAAGCGCGCTCCTGCCCAGGCATGCACGCTCCACCAACGCCCATGCTCCTGCACCCATTCATAGCTTAGTGATTGCTGCTGTTGGAAATTGAACAGTTAAAAAAATTATTAAAGTGAGAAAGCCACACTAAAAAATATATTTATTTTGTTTTTATTATTTTTAGGGAAGAAAGATTTGCGGATACCTTTAATGACTGCCGCCTGTAGCGATTGGATGCGATCACTAAGGTGACAGTTCGGGTCCCAAATGCTCTTCAGATGCATTGCTGTGCTGTTGGCTAGCAAGCAATACCTCTTTGCTGCATATCTAATCACTACAGACACACATGCTGGCGATAATAGTCCACTACATGCCCAACTAGTAATGAAATATGGCATACGGTATGTGGTATAATTTTCCCCAGGAAGAGCAAAAAATATATTTTGAGGATGGCATTAAATAACTGTGGAACTTACAGTATGTAAAAATTAGGAAGTGTGAAAGGTTAAAGAGAACCCGAGGCGGGGTTCTTCCATTGCAATCCATATACAGAGGCTGGGTCTCTCTATAGAGCCCAGCCTCTGTTGCTAGTTAGTTCCCTCCAAAGCCCCCCCTGCGCGCTGTCATACCCCATAAAACACAGCCGCGCTACGTGGCTGTGTTTACCTCACTACTGTCAGTCTCGGCTGCTCCCCCGCCTCCTGAATCGCTCCGGTCCCCGCCCACATTCCTTCCCTCCAATCAGCGGCGAGGGAAGGGACGTGGGCGGGGACCGGAGCGATTCAGGAGGCGGGGGAGTGGTGAGACTGACAGTAGTGAGCTAAACACAGCCGGCTGCGACAAGCTGCGTGTCGCCAGCGCGGCTGTGTTTTATGAGGTCTGACAGCGCGCAGGGGGGCTTTGAAAGAAACTAACTAGCAACAGAGGCTGGGCTCTATAGACAGACCCAGCCTCTGTATATGGATTGCGATGGAAGAACTCCACCTCGGGTTCTCTTTAAAGAAATTAGTATTTTCTGCATTCACACCTGTATTTCCCTACTAAAATGCCTATGAAATACAACTATTTTTGAAAAAAAAAATTTGCCCAAAGATATCCTAGGTTGTCACAGGAAAAAAAAAAAAAAACCGCTAATTGCAGGGTTCTCAAACTTGGCACAGTTGGTCACTGGGTGACTGAGATTAATATTCAGAAAAGTAAGGGAGCCTACAACATCCAATCAGAATTCACGAATTGATTTTCAAGGGGAATTTTTAAATGTCTGCCATTCTTATATTGTTAATGGCAGAGGCCTCAAACTGGCTACAGTCGAAAACTGGGTGACTGGGGTTCACAATCAGAAAAGGGGTCGGAGCCATATACAGCCAATCAGATTTCTTTAATTAATAAACTGCTTTCATTCTCACATTATTGATGCCAAAGACCCCAAAGCTAACAAACTTGGTCACTGGTTGAATGTGTGTCAAGGATAGAAAAAGTGGCTGGATTCAACAACAACCAAATACATACCCAAGCAACACTGGGTATAGTATAATATAATATATAATACATCAAAAAAGTTATTGCAGTTTCAATAGTAAGACAGCTTACATGCCAAAATTGTCAGGAATCTTAAAGGGGAACTTCAGCCTAAACAAACATACTGTCATCAAGTTACATTAGTTATGTTAATTAGAATAGATAGGTAATATAATCTCTTACCCACCCTGTTTTAAAAGAACAAGCAAATGTTTGTGATTCATGGGGGCAGCCATCTTTGTCATGGGGCAGCCATCTTTTTGGTTGAAAGGAGGTGACAGGGAGCAGGAGACACAGTTCCAACTATCCTGTGTCCTAATTATCCCTCCCAGCTGCACACGCTAGGCTTCAAATGTCAAATTCAAAATGTAAAAAAAAAAATTACACCAAAAGAGCAGACCGAGAACAACAAAATCAGAAATCCCATCATGCTTTGCACAGCATCAGGGGAAAAAAGCCCGGGCAGTTTTCTTCTGTGCAGCTAAAAATGAGGCTTGTATAAGAGAAACAAAGTTCTGATGCTGTGAAACTGTTAAAGAAACACCAGGCCTTTTCAGTGCTGCTGAGTCGATTTTTAGTCCGGAGGTTCACTTTAAGTGGTAAAAACCCAGCAACCTGGAGGTGGCCAACAATAGTTTAAAGAAAACTTTACTCAGCTATACTGATGCTAACTGCTACCTATGTGAGATTACCTACATGTCTTTCATTCTCTCTGCAGTTATGACATTGCTGTCCTGCATCTGGCTTCCAGTGCTACTATTAACAGCTACGTAAAACTGGCCTCTCTTCCAGCTGAAGGAACTATCTTGGCTCATAACCACAGCTGCACCATTAGTGGATGGGGAAGACTCAGCAGTAAGTGGAATACTAATTAACCCCTTGTGCCTTGCCATTCACGTCCTCTCGGCCACCAGTTGAAGCAAAAAGATTTGAATGTTAGCCTGTAGCGTTGATGTCACACACACAGCAAAACTCAATAGCACGTCTGTGTCCCAGGCCTAAATAGGTCATATGCACTTACTCTGTGTATGTCCCTCATTTCAAGTGAATTGCACCTAAGCCTAAATAGCTGGTATAGCTAGTATGTATCTATTCTATTCTATGTCTGTTCTTCATCGCATGTGTATTTGCACTACTATGTTTCAATGCCGTTTTTGTACTACGCTCAATGCCGATGTGTACCACAAACAATTCCAGGTGCGGCAACTGCTGCACTTGGCGAAATAAATCTGATTCAGATTCTGATGAGCACAGCCCCGTGCTAGCATGTGTCTGTGCTCATCACAGCAGGCAACAAGTAGTGCACTAACCAGAGTGTAATACCGTGGTGTTCGATCTTCAATCCCTCCTACCCCCTGGAACACCCAGCACAGTTTGGCAGCTATAATCATGGCTAAGTATGACTCACCCCTCCTGGTTCCTGCAGTGATCATCTCTCTCCTCCTCTCACTCATACTGATGACCTTATCAGCCAGGACCCAGTACATGGAGACACAAGAGGCTGGCAGTAGGAGTGAAAGGAGGAGAGAGACGATTGTCACAGGAACCAAGAGGGATGAAAATACCTACAGGCATGCTACTAGCTGCCAATCTCTGAGTGGGGGGATTGGATAAGTGATCAGCGGACTACCATGATACAACTGCCACAGTGTTAGGCCCCTTCCCTTCATTTGCGCAGTGGGAAATGCAAGCGCCATTGCAACATGGCATTTGCATTGCAACACGGTTTTCATCAATGGGGTTGCACTTTCCAGTCAGTATAATTAGTTGGTAACCATGCTCTTCTATGCGGTGATTGCTACACATGGATGGGGTAATCAAACAGTGCAGTCAGTACAGTCTGCTATTCCGATGTCCCTGCAGACTGCGTAGATTCACATAACCTATTACACAGCTAAAAATGCAAATGTTGGAAAGAAGCCTAAAGCACAATCTACACGATACAATTCTTTGTGCGATTCGAGTACGATTCTATTTATGATCCGATTAAATCCAGATCGCAAAACAATGGCAAATCAAATTGAATCTAATTGAATCCCGATCGGACATGTCGGATTTAATCAGATAAAAAATAGAATCGTAATCGAATCGCACAAAGAATCGTATCATGTAGATGGGGCTTAAGAGTTATGTTACCGGCAGCTGAATATTTATACCAGATTTTAAAATATTGTGCCAAGGTTTTGCTACTAAGTATACTAAAAAGAAAGCTAACTATGTTGCTGTTTCCATTGCTAAAATATTGCTGATCCTTTTTTCTTTCAGCTGGTGGGTCTTCTCCCTCCATCCTCCAGCAGGCTCCTCTGCCCGTTGTTGCCCACTCAACCTGCTCTACCAGATCCTTCTGGGGCACCACTGTGAAGACCACCATGGTGTGTGCTGGGGGCAATGGAACCCAGGCTGGCTGCGATGTAAGTCCGATAGCTTTCTAATTCTAGTTTTTACTATACTAAACAAAATACAAAGACGTTAAAGCTAATTGTGATGGAATGAAAAATGAGGCTTTATGTAAAATAATGGTATAGCTTTTAAATGTTACCACTGATATTATCCTCTCTGTGTTCACATGACAGGGTGATTCCGGTGGACCTCTGAACTGTCTTGTCAATGGTGCATACCAGGTCCATGGCATTGCTAGCTTTGTGTCCTCCCTTGGATGTAACGCTTACCAGAAGCCCACTGTGTTCACCAGAGTGTCCGCCTACATCTCCTGGATCAACAGCGTACGTTTTGTTTTATTAATATTCATATACAATGTAATTTCTTATTTTCAGCCTTATTTGAACCATAACTTAAATTCATATTGACAGAAAACCTCCTCCTCATACATTTCTCTTCATATATTTGTAGGATACTGTAAATATGCATGTGTTTATCCCTGTAACCCTGACATCCATATCAATATAATCCCTCCCCTAGTGGTTTCGGGTCATTCCGAGCTGCTTGGTTACTCTGTCTAACTAAGGAAAGGGAGGCGGTTACTGAATTACATCTGCTCATGGCCAGCGCAGAAGGGGCACCATGCTTGGCATGCCTCTGTACCCCAGTTGTCATACATTAATGGGGATGGGGGAGAGGCTAAGGAGACTGGATCATACTGTGCAACGGCAATCAACACCAAGCCTCTGTGTCCAGTATGGTGAGCCAGATGGTAAATTGTGGGCCAACCTACCAGTATAAGATGGGACAACTCCTCAGTCGCTTCCTTTTTTATTCAGAAAATCTATACTGGCCCTCTCTTAACATCCTTAGCGGATATCACGAGTCCAGCTCGGGGTGGAAAAAACGTGCTAGGAGCGATTACCCCGAGCTGTGGTAGCCGCCAGGAGGTCTATGCAGAGCAATGCGCACAGCGAGCAGTTTAACTCACCTCCCAGGGGATCCCGACATCAGCCGCCATTCTTCTTCCTCTCCTCCGAGGCTCTGCTTCCCCCTGGTGAGGTCGCCATCTGTCGTCATGACGACAGCCAGCAATCTCACTATAGGGTTACAGCTTACGGAGGGAGGAAGAACTACGGCGCTGCATCCCAGGGAGGTGAGTGAGTGCTGGGCTGCTGCAGATCTCTCTGCAGTGTGATTTTTTCCTAGGCTTTAGGGTCTAAAAGCATGCTAAAAAATTGCACCACTTTTAGACCCTAAAATCCAGAAAGAATCAGACCACCAAGGGGGTTAAGATAGTAAGTATGGCCATACAGGGCAGTGATGGGCCAATAGTGAGACTGGGGAGTGGGAGGTGGGGTATTTAGTACAGATTTTAGAGGGAGAATTGTTTTTTGCAGCTGTTGGTTTTTTTTTGCAGTCAGCTGAAGCCATGCCTTCCTACACACTAATAGCATAGCTTGGCTTCAGATTTATGGGGGAGGGGAGCAAGCTGCTGAAGGAAATGGGGATCTATGAATTGGTGCAGCAAATATCTTACAACTTTTTTTATTTTGCAAAAACTGCTATTTTTTTATAATTTGTATTATACACAATGTGTTATTGCTTCTTTTGAACAAATATACAGGTTTCCTTAACTTGTGCTTTATTTATATTTCATTACAGCAGCTTAGCTTGCTTCAGACACCTCAATCCTTAGCAGCTCAAAATTGGTACTGTGCCAAATTAAAACTTGCCCTAAGCTAGTTCTTAAATGTGCATCTCTTTAAATCATTATCTTATGTTTTCCATATGTACATTCACTACACATGCACCTTCTTATAGTGAATTCTTGTTTCATAAAAGTCTTCAGACTGACACTTTTGGGTTGGTTGTATTTTAATCATGCCATCTTCTCTTTATTTTAGAACGTGTAACATCATTAATTTGGTTGGAGAAACATACTAGACCGCACCTTCAAATATAAAGACTGGAACTCTCTTTTCAAAGCAAAATATATAATAAATTATATTTTTTATCATCACTTACAGTCTTACTGTGCTCTGTCTTTGTGAATTATGACATCACAACAAAGGAGATATGACATATGAATGATTTGAAGCAGCTACAAGTTTCCAACTGCAGTTCTGCTGTTGTTATGAAAGCAAGCCTGTACTACAAAAGAAAAGCAAGATTAGGAGAAGGAAGCCTCTGTATAGTGCTGAGGTCTCCCATCTCCTCCTGGACCACACCATTGTCACGCAGTGATCATCTTAATATATATGACAAAAGCTTGTTAGATATGTTTTTACGGCCGCGCTCCTCTTCTGGGCTGGATTACTGACCAAGCATTTGATTGTGCCCAGTGAAAGGTCAATGGCCCCATAAAGCCTAACTAAGCTTTCCTTAAGGCCTAACTAAGCTTTCCCTATCTCTGCAGCAACCTCTCTCCCTTCTCTCACTAAAACAGCAGCACACAGAGTGAGAACATGGCCGACGTTGCTGCCTTATATAAGGTGGGAGGCTCCAGAAGGGAGTGCAGCATGATTGGCTGCCATGTGTCTGCTGACTGTGATGTAGAGGGTCAAAGTTTAGCTCAATGATGTAGTATAGGGGGCGGGTCGAACTCGCATAAAGGTCGTAATTTGACGTGAATGCGAACCCGCGTTGTTCGCACGAATAATTTCACATGCGAACCATTCGGGTCATCTCTATACAGGATTAGGTAACAAGAGCAAGGTCAGGAAGCAAGCCAAATTCATACACGAAGAGATCAAGATAAGCCAATACAGAGCAGACTACCAGGAAGTGAACCAGCAACAGAAGCCAAGCTTACTGAAGTTCTGGCACTATTGCAAGGGGTATGACAGTCTTATTAAGGCCTGTTTTTACTACATGCAGATTCTGGATGCTGAAAAACTGACTCAATTTTTCAAATGCAGATTCCGGCATTAATTGGAGTCAGTTTTAAACTGACTCCAATAAATGCCTATGGGAATCTGCATCAGAAAAATTGCATTCAATGAATGCCTATTGGGAATATACATCAGAAAAATTGCATTTAGTGGCAACAGGCCCATAGACATTCATTAGAGTCAGTTTTTCTGCATCCAGAATCTGCGTGTAGTGGAAGAAGGCCTATTTAATAAGACTGCCAGAAAAAAAACATATATATATAAGTAGATAATTAATTGCTCTACTTACATAACAGATGTATTGTACTGTCCACGTTTTCATTTCAGTGAATTTTATATAGTAAATGAAGACAATTCTGTTCCTGGCTGGGGGCCATGTCTTTTTCCCTTAGATTGAAGCAAATCCTGATGTCATTTCCTCCATTACTAACCCCCCCCCCCCTCCCCACCCCCCAGCATCCCCCTTCTCCCCACTGCATTACAGAGCATAGCGGGAGGAATAAAGCCAGCGCACACAGACCCACTTCATCATGGTTCCAGGCGCTGGAGTTCCCGTCTATACTCTCTGCACTACCGCCATACAGGGTAGCATTTCCTGAACAGCAGTTTGACTGCCAAAATAGTATGATAACAGCCAGCCTCCCTAATCACTTGCACACTATTTTCTCAGGTAGACTTTGCAACTGCTGTTCAGGAAATGCTGTTGAAAACAAAGGTTCTTCCTACTTTTTTCGCGATAGTGGTCCTTTAAAATCTACAGTTAGTCAGTATGGCCATACATGGCAGTGATGGGTCAGTAGTAGTGAGACTTGGGAGTGGGAGGTACTTAGTAAAGATTTCAGGAAGAGAGTTGTTTTTTGCATTGTAGAACTTGCCAGGTTTCCAGTGTCCATGCATGCCAGCCACAAAGTGCAGTACTTGCAGAGGCACCTTTGGGTGTCCATACTGCACCCCGCAAGTCATTGTTTTATTTTAAATTTCACAGTTAATTGCAGTGATAATCTAATCAGCTAATTACAATTACGCAAAATTATGTGTAATTTTTTACAAATACGCCAATATGTAATTAGTATTGCTCGGATGCGCCCCGATCACGGATTTGTGCAAATCCAGCCACGGCAGAATCCAAATCCGAGTATGCTGTGATCATTGCCAGATTTGATGTGGGTTTCCGAATTTGAGTCGCATTTCAGCCGTGATTGCCTCTAAAACCCGTGATCACTGCCATGATCAGGGATTTGACTTTAACGTTAATAGCAAAGCCCCCCATACATGCTACCATCCCCAAAATTGCATGGATTATAAAGGATTTTGAAGTTAAATTAACACAGTATATGCGGCTATTCATTGGAAATAATTAATTTGAAACAGGGAAATACACTTTAAGCCATCACAGAGTCCCCAAACAGAGTCCCTAGCAAACTACAACCATGCAGGCAGGTGATGAGTCCCAATGGCACCTGGCGGTGGTACCAGTGGTGCTCAGCAAGATTTCGGATATCCGAACTACCCAGATAATCCGAACTTTTTTAGCGATCCGACCAGATTCGGATTCCGGATACCTGGGCATAAATCTGGATAGCAATCCGTGGATAGTTGTCAGGCAATCCGGATATCCACGGATATCCGACTATTGAGATACTGTAACTAAGAAGATGACGTCCATGACATCATTGAGCCAATCAGAGGGCTCCCAGGGGCTCCCAGCAGAAGCCCTAGCAACAAATCACAGAAGGGAACCCTGGTCAGCCCCATCTGACCTCATTGAGCCAATCAGAGGGCTCCCAGCCTAAGCCCTAGCACCCAATCACAGAAAGGAACCCTGGCCAGGCCCCCCTGTATAATAAGGAGGGGTGCCATGATGAGAAATATCGTCCTTTCTTGTCACTGCTCACTGAGAGACATGCTCCAGTGCTGCTGGCCTATCAAGTGCTGTATACAGTGATAAACCTAAAGCTGTTCAGTGATTAACACCTTCACTATCACTACACTATTGTTCTATTGTTTATTTGGTAGCTAGTGGCACTCGGCACGTGGCACTTGGCACGTGGCACTTGGCACTCGGCACGTGGCACTTGGCACGTGGCACTTGGCATGTGGCACTTGGCACGTGTCATGTGTCACGTGGCACTTGGCACGTGTCATGTGTCACGTGGCACTTGTCACGTGGCATGTGTTACGTGACATGTGCCATGTGACAAGTGCCACGTGGCATGTGTCACGTGTCACTTGTCACGTGTCACGTGCCAAGTGCCACGTCCGTCATGCTCTTGGCACACGTTACACCTGCTGCTGCTGCATTGCCCTGCTCCTGTTGCCTTTGCTGCTCCCACCACCAGGGTGCCACAGGCCACTGCTGCTGTGCTGATTCCCTCATATTTAACCCAAAACACAATTGCTGTGTAATTTTTGGAGGTGTCTGGGCTGAAAACTGTCATGTCCCAGATGTGTAGTTGGACTTTGGACACAATGTGAGCTGCACGACCGCTGTCTGGAACCTAGTCCTGATGTTAATTGACAGCCATATTTTGTTTTGGGGGGGGATTTTAAGTCCCCACATCATCAATTAGTGTTTCCTTTCTAGAAAACATGATGCTACATGTCTCATTTACCCTAAAAAACGTTTTAAAAGCAATTTAAAGCCCACTTCCAGTTTTCTATCCGGATATCTGAATCCGGGCGGATATCTCGGATACTGGGTTCGGATATCCGATTTGGATTCCAAAAGTTCAAACTCGGATATCCAATTCGGATCGGATATCTGGGTATCCAGATCCGAATTCAATTCGGATTTTCAAAAGGGGTATCCGAGCAGCACTGGGTGGTACCACTGGAGGTGGATAAGTGGATGACACCACAAAAAACAGACAGAATTTTTTTTTGCAGCGACAGCAATGACATGGCAGCAGAGTTGTCCATGGACCCTGGTGCTGGGAACACAGGCTTTAGTAGTGAATTACAACATCAGCAGAAGTAGGAGGAGGACTAAGTGGTCAGTGCGGCAGCACAGAAGACTATGGCACCTCACTGGTGGTACCACAGCATGATAATGCTGTCCAAAAAATGCAGCATCCATAGACCCTGGCGGTGGGAACACAGACTTTAGTAGGGAAACATAAGCGGAAGCAGGAGGAGGACTAAGCGGTCAGTGCAGCAGCACAGAACACTATGGCACCTCACTGGCAGTACCACAGCATGATAATGCTGCCCAAAAAATTCAGCATCCGTGGACCCTGGCGGTGGGAACACAGACTGCATTAGGGAAATGCTGCAGCAGGAGGAGCAGCGTGTCAGCAACGGCAGCAGCATATGAGGCCATGAGACATGACAGGTCTCACCACAGCAAAAAATTAAATGAACTAGGCCAATTAGGAGTACTAGATTCTAACTTGTGTTGGAAAGGCAGGCATTATTCAAATTCCTAGGCAGCCACTTCATGTTCCCCTGTCGCCGACAGCAGGGGCTAGGAACTCACCTTCCACCCAAGCCTGGTTAATTTTCAGGAAGGTGAGTTTGTCCACAGAGTGGTTGGACAGGTGAAAGAGCTTCTCGGTGACCACGCCACCGGCTGCACTGAAGCATTTCTCAGAGAGGACACTTGAAGGGGTGCAAGACAGGACTTCCAGGGCATACTGTGCAAGCTCCTTCCAGATGTCCAGTTTCTTGACCCAGTACTACATGGGGTTCACGGGGCTGTCGGTGTCAAGCCCGCTGAATGACCCCATGTAGTCAGACACCATGTTTGTCAGTCACTGCTGCTGGTTGGAGGAGGATGCTGTGGCTGGCACTTGTGCTCTGGGCAGCTCCACTGCATACAGGCTCTTCGATAGGCTTAGCAGGCCTGCAGGGTACTAGATGGTACTGCTGCAGGTGGCCGCAGGCACCTGTTGCTTGGTTAGCACAACAGCGGGAGTGGAAGGCTGGGGAAATGCTTCCAAGAGTCTGCGCGCAAGGGCCCCCTGCAACTCCCTTGTGCGTTGCTCAGTGGTGGATTGCGACATTAACTCTCCCAGCTTCCCCTTCAGATGCGGGTCCAGGATCAAGGTTATCCAGATGTCCTCCCTTTCATGCATCTGGATCACCCGGGGGTCCCTGCGAAGGCAGCGCAACATGTGCGTAGCCATAGGGTAGAGCTCGTCACTGCCTGGCACATCTTCGTCGTCGTCCGACAGGGCATGCCTGTCCTTGTCTTCCTGCTCTGTGTCCTCCTGAAACAGCCACCCCTGCACAACAGCAGCAACTCTCTGCTGTTCCCCCTCAGCTTCCATGTTAAGGACTTCCAACTCCTCCTCCACTGCCACAGATGGATGCCCGCCCCCGACTCACCATCTTGGTTCCCTCCAGGAAGGAAGCCAAGGCCAGGAACACTTGCTGCATCTGTGTCCACTGATCTGGGAAGATCATCTACAGGTTGGTGTTGGTGGTGGCGTAGATGCTTTCCTCACAGATTTACCTTTTAAGAGCCCTCTGCTGCTGGTACAGCTGCTGCAGCATCACCAGGGTCGAGTTCTGATGTATTGGGACATCAATAATCAGGCGTTGTGATGGCAGGACCTCGCGCCGCTGCATGTCGGTCAGTTTTCCAGAGGCAGTGGCAGAGCGGCGGAAATGGCGCACCAGCTTATGCGCATCTTCCAGCGGCTGGTGCATCCTCTGGTAGGTGCACAGGAAGCACTGCACCACCAAATTGAGGACGTGGGCCAAGCAGGGGATGTGCTCTAGTTTTCCCCTGCGCAGTGCGGCCACCAGGTTGGCCCCATTATCGGACGCCACCTAACCCACTTTGAGGCCTCTGGGGTTCAGCCACCTCTGCTCCTGCTCCCTGAGGGTGGCCAGGATGTGGGTGGCCATCAGTTTCTCCTTCCCCAGGCTGGCCAATTTCAGAAGCGCTTGGCAGTGGTGATGCTTTGTGTTGCTGCTGAGGCGGGCTTGCTTGCAGGGTGTGGAGGAAATGGGATCAGAGGAGCCTGCTGCATCCCCCCTGATCCCATGTGGTGGCAACACCAACTGGCCTGCTGCCATGCCAGCTGCTGCTTCTGCGTTTTTCTCATGCCCCCTTCCACCAATGTCACCCAGTGTGCAGTTATGGACAGGTAGTGACCTGTTTCAAATCGGCTGCTCCAGGAGTCCATGGTAATATGGACCCGCTCACCCACACTGTGGTCAAGCGAACAGGCCACATTTGCTACCACAAACTTGTGCAGTGCTGGGATGGTGTTCCTTGTAAAGTAGTGGCGGTTGTGGATTTGCCACTCTGGGATCCCAAACTGGAGCAGCATGCACGTATCACTCCACTCCTGCACCAGGGAGTACTGAAGGAGCTGGGAACACATTGTCCAGGTCAGCAAGTCGTTCAGCTTCCGGATGCGCCCGTGGCTGGGAGGCAGAGCCTTGGTAAAACCTGTAAAGCTGTCGCTTAGCAGGGTCTGCCGATGTCCTGCACATGAAGCTGAGGAGGGAGCACTGGAGGGAGCAGAGGAGGCCAATGAGGACTGAATGGTCTCAATAGCCTCAATGTCTGTGGCATGAGCTGCCGAGGGTGCACTGGAGGGAGAAGTGCGTTTGTGTGCTGCAGCGGCTTGACGACCATGAGGGAGGGATGATGCTGCTCCTGAATCCCGCGTGGTGGGTCTCCTGCTCTGAGCACCCCCTTCCTGGTCCTTCAGCCTCTTAAACTTGCAAAATCATTACAGTGATAACTCTTCAAGTGAGTCTGGAGGAATGAGGTACCCATCTTGGACGCGTTGGGCCCATGGCTCAAGGTTTTTTGGCAGTAGTTACACACTGCATAGTTTTCATCCAGGGTGGACACACGCAAATAATTCCATATTGGGGACGTAAACAAACCCCCTATGGCACGCAGAGTGTGGGGCGGCTCTCCCTCTGGTTGGTGGTGCTGCTGGTGGTGATGCCAGCTGAAGCAGCAGCCTGTCTTCCATGCCCTCTGCTGGGCCTGCCCCTGCCTGACATGTGGCAATACATTTGCCTACACTCCTGTGCCTCATCCTCCTCCGAGCTGCCTTCTGGGACCTCAGGCACATGAGTACGGTCCTGATAATCATCATTCTCTTTGTAACAAAACATCTCTTCTCCTGAGCCTGACCCCCCCACAGGGCCGGATTACCGACCAGGCAACAAAAGCAGTCGCTTGGGGCCCCATTCAGAGTCAAAGGGGCCCCATCAGCACATAAACCAGCCCTCGCCATCCTGTCAGCGGTGGCTGGATGGTATAATGGTTAAAGGGACTCTGAGCAATGCAGTAACTATGGAAAGATGCATATCATTTTAAAGCTCTCTTTCTCCTCTTTCCAAAGATATATAAACCGCCGCCCTATGCCTTTTAGTGTTCGCTATTTTTGCGATCGAAATCGCGGCCAGGGTAATTTCGCGAAAATAGCGAAAACTAAAAGGCGTAGGGTGGCAATTTATCTATCATTGGAAAGAGGAAAAAGAGAGCTTCAAAATGATATGCATCTTTCCATAGTTACATAGTATTACACAGGAAGACTTTTCTCCAAATTCGGCAGCTCGATTCAGCACAATGCAATGAAGTATAAGGAACCCAGGGGGATATAATTACAAACATCATGCTGGTAGATGTGAGGATGTAATTAATTAGTTGTGGGTATGCTTAAAGGCATACCCACAGGCACTGCTCGGAGTCCCTTTAAGGGCTCTGCCTCTGACACAGGAGACCAGGGTTCGTAATCTCGGCTCTGCCTGTTCAGTAAGCCAGCACCTATTCAGTAGGAGACCTTAGGCAAGTCTCTCTAACAATGCTACTTCCTATAGGGCGCGTCCTAGTGGCTGCAGCTCTGGTGCTTTGAGTCCACCAGGAGAAAAGCGCGATATAAATGTTATTTGTCTTGTCTTATCAAATGATGCCGTGCACTGCTGATTGTCTTCAGAGCCAGGCTCTCCTCCTAGGTCCCCCTCCTGCTACTGTGCACTCTGCCGCTGCCCACTCCTCCCTCCCTTCCCACAGAGAACCACAGCTGTAGCAAGAATGATAGCAGCAGATGGCAAACGCTCACTCACCTATCTATGATCCAAGCGATAGAAATCTCGTCATCTGAAACCCATCTGTCTCTTCTACAGTGCAGCTGCTCGCTCTGAACTTCCTGATTCTCAGATCAGACAGGAAGTAGGAAGTAGTAATAGTAGTAGTAACAGAGCGGCAGCACTCTAGAGGAGACAGATGGGCTCCGGATGACGGGACCTCTATTGCTTGGATCGCAATAGGTGAATGTGAGTCATGTGGTGCTGTCATTCTCCCCCGCTGCGGCTGCCTTCTCTGCTGGACTATTGTATTCACTGGGATGGAGGCTGCATGGTGGCTGTCTAGTTTGGGAGGAAATCGGTTGTTCGGTGGTGGGGGTGGTTATGTAATTCTGTCTGGGGAACGGCTTCCGGTTTGGCGGTGTCCAGAGCTTTTCTGCTATTGCCAGGCTGGAGATGCAGGGGGAAAGTGCTGCTGCTGTGATATCTGGCGCCCTCTTCACAGGGGTGTCCCAGCCCCTGAGTGCCAATGTCCCAGCCATTCATCTCTCACTCTGCATTTTGCCGCTGCTATTCCCTGCATTGTGCACCCACAGAGGAAAGCGGACTGTTGCCCATAGCAACCAGTAGCTCGGCTGCCCCGGTGTGTGTGCAGTATGTTGCTGTGCAGCTGCATCTTCTGATTCTATTACAACATGATGGGCGGGGGCCCAAATCAGTTACTTTGCTTAGGGCCCCATTTAGCCTTAATCCGGCTCTGCCCCCACACCACCTCTTCCGCCTCAACATCCCCAGACACAGACCCCTCCTCATCCTCAAAATCTGCTTGTGCTGGCCCGAGCACAACCTCCTCCACATCAGGCCCCATGATCTCCTCAACGCAGCCATCAAGACGCTCCCAGACGCCGGACTGAGTTGCAGAATGCTCTCGTCCGGGGGGGCTGACTACTGGCTGCTGGGGTGGTTGTCACAGCAAGCGGGGGCATTGGCTGCTGCTGCTGCTGCTGGGCATGCTGGTCACAGCGGAGGTCTGGGAACAAGTAATGGGCTGCTGCTCCTCTGTCGTCATCTCCACCACTGCCTCTACCTGACTCTGCTGAATGGCGACACGGCGTTGAAAATGGGAGCCACCGGCATCGGCCGTGCTGATGATGGACAGCTCTCTGCTGCATCCCCTACAGCTGACCACCCTCTTCCTGGTGGTGCACCAGTCCCAGACGCGGCGGCGGTGTGGTCCTCCCTCTCCTGCCACGGCCCCTGCCAGCCATTCTTTATGCACAACAAGATTTCAAGGTGGAAAGTGTGATGCTTTTTACTGTAAATGTGTGTGGGGACGGACGGAATATAACAGGGGGCTTTGTTTATTGTTTTTTGGTTTTTTTTTAACAGACAGAAAAGAAAAAAAATGCGCAGACAGCGCAAATACTGAATACAGTAATAGAGCCCAAAAATCAGTGAACGCGTGCCTACCTGCACTATGTACAGCAAAGTACTAACTGAACGCTGGCACAGTACAATGTCACTGACTACACTGAGTGACACTGACTACAACTAACTTAGGTTGATCACTGGCTAATTAGCTAAATATACAAGTATCAAATACAGTAATAGAGCAGTGAAATCAGTGAGTGAACACCTGCCTGCAGCCCTGCACTAAGCTGCACAGCACTAAGTACACTGTCACGGACGACTACACTGACTACAACTAACTTTAGTTAATCACTGGCTAGCTAGCTAAATACAAGCATCAAATACAGTAATAGAGCAATAAAAGGAGTGAAAACGCTGGGTTTTTATACAACAAATGCTAATGCTTTATGCAATATGGACTGAAAATGCTCTCAGTCCACAGAGTCTAGCAAGGACGGGGCCTCTGAACATGGCCACCGCTTTATATACAGGAGGGGAGGACAGAGCCTCCCCTCCTATGATTGGTTGCTAGAGCCTACACTGGGGGCCTCTGATTGGACCAGTGACGTAATTTCCGTGATCACGGAATCCCAGCTGTGATCACGGCCAGGATCACGAGCTGGATTTCCATGATTGCGGCCAAATCCGTTATTGAAATCCGTGATCCATGTCCGATCACGGGTTTGGATCACGATGTCGGATTTGAAAAAAGGGATCGTGATCATAGCTATGCCGTGATCACAACTTGCATCCGAGCAACACTATATATAATTACGATTTGTAAATTCAATTGATTTTGTGTAATTATTTGTAATTTCACGTACATTTTCATGTAATTTTCACATAATTTATTAGTTACAAGTCAAAAAATATAATTTTTCAAAAATACCTTGCAAAGAAAAATGTTTTTTAAACTCAGAAAAATGACAGTTTAAAAACCATTTTTCCTTTGCATTTTTAAACTAGATTTTCTCAAAAAAATACAAGTGGCTGGATAGTGTAATGGTTAAGGGCTCTGCTTCTGACACAGGAAACCTGGGTTTAAATCTCGGCTCTGCCTGTTCAGTAAGCCAGCACTCATTCAGTAGGAGACCTTGGGCAAGACTCCCTAACACTGCTACTGCCTATAGAGCGTGTCCTAGTGGCTACTGCTCTGGCGCTTTGAGTCCGCCAGGAGAAAAGCATGATATAAATGTTATTTGTCTTGTCTTATTCAAAAATCCTATTTCTTTTTACTTGTACTCACTATTCCCCCCCAACATATGCAGCAATTTTGGTGGCAATAGCATGTATGGGGGCTTTGCTATTAACCACTAAAGTCAGCACAAAATTACGTGAAAATGAATGCAAAATTATGAATGATTACAATTATAGATGTAATTATAATTTTTGGCTAAGTTTAGCATTACGATTTCACATTGTAATTGCGAACTTCGAAAATTGTGCTCATCACTAGCTAGTAACTTTCATATGAGTGTATGTAGTAGAGCAAGAAATGATAGTGCTAGTGGGGACATCTGCTTCACATACAGCAGAAGAGTATTGGGGAAATTCTGTCACTATAAGTGCAGCTGATTTAAAAAACTGAAGACAAGTTATTAAATAACACAACAAGAGGAAGAACATAATTAAAGGACCGCCATTGTGAAAATCATAAAATTTCATATACATATGCATACCAATAAGAAATACTTTTCTTCCTCTAAGTATGAGTAAATGAGCCACAAATTACTTTTCTCCTATGTTGCTGTCACTTATAGTAGGTAGTACAAATCTGACAGGACCAACAGGTTTTGGACTAGCCCATCTCCTCATGGGAGATTCTCAGGGTTTTCTTTATTTTCAAAAGCACTTAGTAAATGACAGTTGCTCTGTCTAGCTGCCAGGGCCGGATTTCTGGGAAGGCCCCCAAGGCCGGTTCCTACGGCGGAAGATTTCAGAAGCCTATAAGGGGCAGATGGGGAGCCGCACATGTAATTCTGTAGCTGAACTGTGCAGTTGCAACGCCCGGTACGTCCTGCGCCTTTGCACAGCTAAGAGCACGCACTTCTCCCACCTTGTGCTTGACGTGAATGCTCTGCATCATCTGGAGCTACTTGCCACCTAACAGTGACAGCCCTGGTCTCTCTGTCTCCCCTTATGGCTCCCTGCACACTGCAAATCCGTTTTCCGATTCCGATTCCGTTTCCGATTCCGATTCCGATTCCGTTTCCGATTTTCCTTGAATACATTCAACAGAAAAACGGATCAAAAAACGCAGCATGCAGTTAAGATTAAAAATCTGAATCAGAATCGGATGTAAAAACAGATTAAAAATCTGAATCGGAATCTGATTTGCTTGCAGTGTGCAAGAGGCCTAAGGCCTCTTGCACACTGCAAGCATTTCAGATTCCGATTCCGCTTTTTAATCTGTTTTTACATCCGATTCCGATTCAGATTTTTAATCTTAACTGCATGCTGCGTTTTTTGATCCGTTTTTCTGTTGAATGTATTCAAGGAAAATCGGAAACGGAATCGGAATCGGAATCGGAAACGGAATCGGAATCGGAATCGGAAAACGGATTTGCAGTGTGCAGGGAGCCTTATACACACTTGCCTGGCTGGCAGGGGAGAGAAGAATGTGAAGTGCTGATGCAGCGGCCCCGCCCCCACATGAGACAAGAACACAGAAGCCAGGAGGACTTCAAAGCTGCTTGTGCTCCTGCTCTAGAGATAGGCATCATGCATTAGTACTGCAGAAGAGAAGGTATGCAGGCAGAGACTGCTGTAACACTTCATGTCCTGTGTGAAGATTCTTTACTTGTGCCACAGCTGCAAGGATAATGATCAAGTGCACTGCAGCACTGGAAGTTGTAGAGGTGTATGTGAAGGCTGTTAACTTTGTTACCAGTTTTGTTTTAGTGAACTTTCCCCCTTCTTTCTACTCCCCCCATCGTGTGCCACACCCCCTTTTTCTCCCCCTTCCATCTTGTGCTGACTCTATCTCCTTCCCCCTCTTTTCCTCTACCCCCTTCTTTCACCTTGTGCTCTCTTTCTCCCTTCCTGTCCCCCCATTCCATGTTGTGCTTTCTCTCCCTCTCCTGCCCCCCCCCCCCCCTCTATTCCACCCTGCCTTCTTCCATCTTGTGCTCTCTCTCCCTACCCCCTCTTTTTTCCTTTCTCCTATCTTGCACTCCCCCCCTTCAACCCCATCCAGGGGTGTAACTATAGTCCTCCAGGACCCCCAGCAAAAAGCTGCTGTTTGCCACCCACATGATGGTAGCTTCCATTACCTCCCCACCCCAAAAAAGAAGTGATACAAGATGTTATTGCCCCCCCTCCCCTCATCACCCATTAGGCAGGGCAGCAGCCGCGTGTCATACATTACCTTCTCTAAGCTACAGGACATGTTCTCTTTACTCCTCTTCAGTATAGCTCATCACCATGCCGTGCAGCCAGTCACCATGTGACTCTTTATGCATGTCATTGAGAGCTACATAGTAATTGACTGCACATTGCAGTAATGAGCTAAACCAAAGAGAAGTGAATAGGACCTGTCCTGCTGAACCCGGAGAGCAGGTAATGTATAACGCCCCGCTGCTACTCAGCATGGTAACCATGGAGACCACCTGGAGTCTCGAGGGCAATTGTTATGCCCATGCCCTCATCTCACTCATTTTCCTTTCTTGTCATAGTCTATGTCCTACCATATTATTTTTATCATGTATTTATATAGCACTGTCTGACATCTTCTGCAGCACTTTAAAGAGTACATAGTCATGTCACTGCCTGTCTCCAGAGGAGCTCACAATCTAATCCCTATCATACTCATAGTCTAATCCCTACCATAATATTATTATGTATTTATATAGCACTGACATCTTCTGCAGTACTTCACAGAATACAAAGTCATGTCACTGACTGTCTTCAATCTATTTTACTACCCTAATCTTGTGATCAGTAACCCTATCCTGATCCTTAATTTCATTCCCTTTCCTGTAATCCTATTCTCAAATTCCTAGCCTCACTCTAAATTGCCAAAGACAAAGAGCCTAGCCTTGAGGCAGGGAACACACTTGACTGTTTTCGTGCGTGTTTTCTGCACAGAAAAACTGAGAACTCATGTTAATCAATGTGCTAGTGCACACTTACTGTGTTGATCGCACGCAGAAAAAAAACTGACATTCTGCATCCTGATTCTGCACATTTTGGCAGTTTTCTCTATCATTTACATCACCTGCTGGGAAAAAACGTGCGCGTTTTCCTGCATGGAAACACACTTGGTGTGCAGAAAACGTATGCAGAAAAACTCACGCGGAAAACTGAAAGTCAAGTGTGTTCCCTGCCTAAATCTTTACTAACCGCATTTATGCCTCTTTTACCAAACTATAACTCCTTTAAGAAAAATATAAAAAAAAAAAAAGCCTAACCCTGATCTATCACTATTCCTAATCTCCCCCTTTCCCATGTCCGTTAACCCTATCCTAACCTTGCTGGGGTCATTGGGCGGTTGGTGATAGTGGGCCTTGGGCGGTAAAAAGCAGGGATGCTCATCCGTATTCCGGATATCCGGGTAACCCAGATATCCAAACTTTTTGGGGGCTATCCGGATCGGATTCAGATTCTAGATAGTTGCCCAAATACGGATAGCTATCTGTGGATAGTTGGGTGCATAATCCGGATATCCGCGGATATTCGCGCATATCCGGATCCGAAATACTGTAACTAAGGTGATGACGTCCTGGAGCCAATCAGAGGGCTCCCAATAGAAGCCCTAGCAACAAATCACAGAGGGGAACCCTGGCCGGCACCCTCTGACCTCATTGAGCCAATCAGATGTCTCCCAGCCTAAGCCCTGGCACCCAATCACAGAAAGGAACACTAGCCAGCCCCCCTGTATAATAAGGAGGGCTGCCATAATGAGACAGATCATCCTGGCTTGCTGAATGCACACTGAGAGACATGCTCCAGTGCTGGTGGCCTACAAAGGGCTGTACACAGTTATAAACCTAAAGCTGTTCTTTGATTAACCCCTTCACTACTCTATAGTTAAATTAATTAATTAGCTTGATTGATGTCTCATAGTGTAACAATTAGAGTGTGTGCTGCAGTGCTGCAGGGCCAAGGGCTGTACAAAGTGATAAGCTGTTCAGTGATTAACCCCTTCACTATCACTACACTATAGTTAAATCGTTAAATAACATGATTGATGTAATAGTGTGACAGAGTGTGTGCTGCAGTGCTGCTGCAGCTGCTATGTGTCTGTGTGTGTTATGCACACACCAGGCCAGCTTCTGCCTGCCACGTGCAAACACGTGCAAAGTGCCACGTGCAAAGTGCACTTTGCACATGTTTGCACGTGGCACTTTGCACTTTGCACATGTTTGCATGTAGCACTTTGCACGTGTTTGCATGTGGCACTTTGCACTGTGCACGTGTTTGCGCGTGGCACTTTGCACGTGGCACTTTGCACGTGTTTGCACATGGCACTTTGCACTTTACACGTGTTTGCACGTGGCACTTTGCATTTTTCACTTTGCACGTGGCACTTTGCACTTTGCACTTGGCACTTTGCATGTGGCACTTTGCTCTTTGCACGTGCTTGCACGTCGCACTTTGCACGTGTTTGCACGTGGCACTTTGCACGTGTTTGCACGTGGTACTTTGCACTTGTGTCACAGGAGCCCTAGTGGTCAGACCGCGAAATGCCTTCCAAACGGTGCCAGCACACGGATCGTTCGAACTCTGGTCACTGTCAATGCGTAAGAACCGTTGGGAATTGGCCACAGACAAACCAGAAGGGAGCCTGTGAGGTACGGTAATTACAACTTTACACACTATTTCAGGGTATAACTGCCACCACCTCTGTTTTCTGAGACAGAGGAATTCACTAACTGGTTATTTCTCGACCTGCAAATAAAAACGGTTAAATACACTCTATTCTGTCTAGATATCAACAATAGTAGCGTCTCTTCAGAAGTCTGGTTCAGTTGTGCGGCTGATAAGCAGGGTAGCGGAACAGTGAATGACTTTGATGAAGTCTTTTATTCACGGCAATATAAATAATTAATATATACAGACAATTATTAAAAGCAACAATTATGGAAACATTAATAGCCAGTATGAAATAAAAAAAAGGAGAAAATACTTAGGGTTTGTGGAAATATGTCCGTTCTGGGAAAACTTGTAGAGTTCCTTTTGTTCAGTTCAGCAAAGTTTAAAATGCAAGCAAGATGGAAAATGTCCTTCGTTCAGTTCAAACAAGATGGCCGATCAAGATGGCTGCTAGCCATGTGTCTTTTGTTTCAGCTCAGACAAGATGGCCGCCAACCACATGGTCCCCTGGCTGGCAGTGTGCTCTCATGAAGGTGGAAATTGGAGGACTGAGGGCCCGCCTGCCGGCCATGTGCTTTTGATGAAGCTGGTTTGGGGGTGTGGCAATGCCGGCCCCCTCTGAGTTACCCACCAATGACAGTTCATTCCCTCTGAGAGATTTTAGGGCTAAACTTATAAAATGCCGTAACTCATGAACGATACACGTTATATTTAGGGGGATAACAGATTCATACTTGTCGGAAAATACAGATTAATATGACATTAGACATGGCTAGGGCAGCGGGTCAGGTTCCTGAGAAGATTCATACCTGGGTTGTAGGGGCCCCGGGCCCCTCTCGACTGGTATCAAGAGATTCAGCATGACCCTACGGATCCAATGATATCGCTCTCATAACTACCCTATATACTGTAGTCTGTAAATAAGCAAAAAATTATATAATACATTCATTTCTTCCTGGTAAGGCTGCAGCCCGGCTGTCTGGTGTCAAGCTGTGACTAGCTTCCTGGGATCTCCCTGTATGAAAAGTTTACACCTCTGGCTAACAGGTCACAGGCATCAGGTTTCATGAAAAGAACTCTGCTACTCTTATGAAGACAGCAGAGACCCTCCAGGCTGGACTCTCTGGTATCCACAGACATGAGATTCTGATTTGGCAGCGCAAGGCAATCGAGGCAAGAAACCGATTGCGGTTGCATTTTCGTTTCTCACGGCTGTTCCGTGACAACTTGCCACTTGGCTCTTTGCACATGGCACTTTGCACTTTGCACGTGTTTGCACGTGGTACTTTGCATGTTGCACGTTTTTGCACGTGGCACTTTGCACTTTGTACGTGGCACTTTGCACTTTGCACATGTTTGTATGTGGCACTTGGCACTTTGCACTTTTCATGTGTTTGCACGTGACACTTTGCACATTGCACTTGTTAGCACGTGTCACTTTGAACTTTGCACATGTTTGCACGTGGCACTTTGCACGTGGCACTTTGCACATGGCACTTAGCATGTGTTTGCACGTGGTACTTTGCACGTGGCACTTTGCACTGTGTACGTGGCACTTTGCACTTTGCACTTTGCACGTGTTTGCACGTGGTACTTTGCACTTTGCACGTGTTTGCATGTGGCACTTTGCACTTTTCACTTGTTTGCACGTGGCACTTTGCACGTTGCACGTGTAAGCACGTGGCACTTTGAACTTTGCACGTGTTTGCACGTGGCACTTTGCACATGGCACTTTGCCTGTGTTTGCACATGGTACTTTGCACGGAGCACTTTGCACTGTGCAAGTGGCACTTTGCACTTTGCACATGTTTGCATGTGGCACTTTGCACTTTGCACATGTTTGCACCTGGCACTTGGCACTTTGCACGTGTTTGCATGTGGCACTTTGCACGTGTTTGCGCGTGGCACTTTGCACGTGGCACTTTGCACATGTTTGCACGTGGCACTTTGCACTTTGCATGTGTTTGCACGTGGCACTTTGCACTCTGCACTTTGCACGTGTTTGCACGTGGCACTTTGCAATTGGCACTTTGCATGTGGCACTTTGCTCTTTGCACATGTTTGCACGTGGCACTTTGCACTTTGCATGTGGCACTGTGCATGTGGCACTTTGCACTTTGCATGTGTTTGCACGTGGCACTTTGCACTTGGCTCTTTGCACATGGCACTTTGCACGTGTTTGCACGTGGCACTTTGCACTTTGCATGTGGCACTTTGCACTGTGCACATGGCACTTTGCACTTTGCATGTGTTTGCACGTGGCACTTTGCACTTGGCACTTGGCTCTTTGCACATGGCACTTTGCACTTTGCACATGTTTTCACATGGTACTTTGCACGTTGCAAGTGGCACTTTGCACTTGGCACTATGTATGTGGCACTTTGCACATGTTTGCACGTGGCACTTTGCACTTTTGAACGTGTTTGCATGTGGCACTTTGCACTTTGCATGTGTTTGCATGTGGCACTTTGCACTTTGCACGTGTTTGCATCTGGCACTTTGTACTTTGCACGTGTTTGCACGTGGCACTTTGCAATTTGCTCGTGTTTGCACGTGGCACTTTGCACTTGGCACTTTGCTCACAGAACTTTGCACGTGGTTGCACGTGGCACTTTGCACTTTTGCACGTGTTTGCATGTGGCACTTTGCACTTTGCACGTGTTTGCACGTGGCACTTTGCACTTTGCACGTGTTTGCATGTGGCACTTTGCACTTTGCACATGTTTGCACGTGGCACTTTGCACTTTGCACATGTGTGCATGTGGCACTTTGCACTTTGCATGTGTTTGCACGTGGCACTTTGTACTTGGCACGTGTTTCCACGTGGCACTTTGCAATTTGCTCGTGTTTGCACGTGGCACTTTGCTCACGGCACTTTGCACGTGGTTGCACGTGGTACTCTGCACTTTGCACGTGTTTGCACGTGGCACTTTGCACTTAGCACGTGTTTGCATCTGGCACTTTGCACTTTGCACGTGGCACTTTGCACTTGGCACTTTGCACACGGCACTTTGCACTTTGCACGTGTTTGCACTTTTTTTGCACTTTGCACGTGTTTGCACGTAGCACTTTGCACGTGGCACTTTGCACTTTGGACACAATGTGGGCTGCACGACCACTGTCTGGAACCTAGGCCTGATGTTAGTTGACAGCCATTTTTTTTTGGGGGGGGGGGATTTTAACTCCCCACATCATCAATTATTGTTTCCCTTTAAAAAATAATGATGCTACATGCCTCATTTACACTCAAACACATTTTTAAAGCAATTTAAAGGGCCTCTTCCTCCTTTTCTACCCGGATATCCGAATTTGCCCGGATACCCCGGATAGTAGGGTTGGATACCCGATTCTATTCGGTTACCCAACAGTTCCAGATCTGGGTCAACCCGGATTTTGAAAAGGGGTATCTGAGCACCCCTGGTAAAAAGTACAATTTGGCCCTGCTAACTGCCAAGAGAGTGTACAGTGAGCAGGGAGGCTGACAAGCATCTTTGTATATTTCCATTTCAGGGAGTGTCTTGTAAAGAATAAAGGCCATGCTGAGAATTCTCCATGAAGAGATGTACTAGTCCAAAACCTGTTCGTTCTATAAAATTTCTTCTACTATCTACAGTAAGTGACAGCAGCAACATACGAGAAAAGTAGTTTGTGGCTCATTTTACTCTGGAAGAAAAGCACTTATTATGTGTATATGCTAACAATGTATTTGAAATGTTATGATTTCCGCGATAGTGGTCCTTCAAGGAAAAAGAATGTCAGTAATAAAAACACTGTATTGGTGAAAAGTTTGGTTTATTCCATCTGTCATTTATTATTAAAAGCTACATGAGGGGAAATATAGTGTATACAGCTTTACTTACTCCTTTACTACTCTTCCAGTCCTAGAAGTCTCTGGCCCAATTAACGTTTTCTCCTGAGTTTTCTCCTAGGAGATAATGTTTCATATTCTATTCAAAATAACTTTCCAGTACTTTTCAACTGAAAAAGTACTGAAAAGTAGGTGGAAAAAGTACTATCAAAATTATTTTGAGTATTTCCTTGCATTCTAGTGGCTTAGAAGGCATTGTAGTGACAAGTTAAAAAATATCACCTTGGAAAAAACTGTGGCCCATATGCAATTCACTTTTTCTCCTGAGTTTTCTCCAAGGTGATATTTTTAAACTTGTAAATAAAATGCCTTTTAACCCATTTACAGACATTGATAGCACTCTTTCGCCTATTTTTTGGTACTTTCTAAATTGCAGAGTGCTGAAAAGTTATTTTAAACAGAAGCTGAAAATTATCACCTAGGAGAAAACTCAGGAGAAAAAGTGAATTGCATATGGTCCTGTGTCTCTCGCCAAAGCTCTGTTGTGTCTACCTGATCAACTGTCTGCTCTGTAGCAGCCAGCAACCCAGCCGGGGCGCCAGCTTCTGCACATGCGTGAGTGTGGGCACATACCGCTGGTCGTCACGCTTCCGTGACCAGGAGCATTCTGGGCAGGCACAGTACTACTGCACCTGTGCAGAACGCTCCCTGCCAGAGGAGTGCGACCGCCAAGGTCGCCAGCTGCTACGGAGCAGACAGTGGAACCATGAGGCACAGTGGAGCTGTGGCGAGAGACACAAAGACTTCTAAGGGCTAGAAGAAGCACCAGGTAAATAAAGCAGTATGCACTGTATTTATATTAAATGCACAGCATTGGCCCAGTCTGGCTCTGATTTTCCCAGGCTCTGAAGCCCATGCGGGTCCTTGCTACTGTGCAGATGCAGTGCGGCCATGTACCCTTGAGCTTCGGGGGTCTCAGTGCTTGAGCAGCCTGATGGAAGAAAAACACGGGGACAGCCTCTAGAGCACCGGTGTCAAACTCAAATACAAAGTGGGCCGAAATTGAGCTCTGGGACCAAGTCGCGGGCCGACCTCAATGTCTAGTGGCCACCTCTCTCTCTTTTAAAGTTCCCTGGTGTCTAATAGTTTCCTTGTGTTTAGTGACACCCTCCTTCCCCTATACAGTTCCTTGGTGTCTAGTGCTGACCCCCTCCCCCCCCCATATGGCTTCCCTGGTGATCTAGGGTTTACCACTCAATATAGCTTCTCGGGTGGTCTAGAGTGATCCAAACCTAATGTAAATTGGGGAAATCAGGCCAAATCTGATGGCTCCGAGAGCCAGATTTGGGTTTACTTTAACAGAATGGAACAACCTTGCTTTCCATTAGAATGTGGGATGCTTAGGCCTGATATCATCTAGACTATTGCAGTCTCCCAGGGAAAGCTTACTGTGTACCCTTGTGTCCACAATGTTACCTGGTCCTGCTCCCTTGTGATGCTATGATTTCTGATAAGATCTGTACTTATATTTAAAAACAAGGTTTTTCTTGTTATTTTGTCTCTGCTTCCTGGTGTGACCTGGTTTATCCACTTCTTCGTTTATTTTGGCTCCCCAGGAGTTTCCTCTTGTTCTCTCCTAGCTGTAAGCCTCTCCACGCACCTGTCTGTAGCAATTGGGCATAGGCTTTGCCATATTTATGTAACTCAGGACAGAAGTGCCCCCTCCAACATCTTTAGTGAGCGAAATTAGTGTTCTTTAGTTTTGTATGCTGTGGGGCTCTTCTTAAAGTGAACATTATGTTTTTTGTTTGTTTGTTTCAATCAGGAAATGTACTTACTTCACTCCACACTTACTTTTGTTCACACAGAGACTTTAATATGTTTTACCTTTTGGGGTTTTCAGCTGATTACATGGAAAAGAATAAAAGAGAGTACCAGAAAACAAATAGGTAAAAGGCATAAGTGTATTTTTCATAAAAAGGTATCACCATGGTCAATCATTTAACTTAAAAAGAGGGATTTTTTTGGCAGTCCACAGGATGGTAACTATACAGCCCCACACAATGATCTGCCTGGTCATGTGGGGTCTCAAAAATCAGCAGGGTAATCTAAATGCTGCTCCATCCCAAGGTCACCTCCAAAACGTTCAACCAGGATGGGATTCAATCATACAGATGCTTTATCGCAGTCCAGAGGATCTTGCTGTTGGTCCTCCAGATTTAAAATCTCTTATGAAGTGAAGAATCTACTCACCATGATCCATCTTCCATTACACAACAAGCCTGGCCATGACTGACATCTGAACAATTTTAGATTTCTGGAAAACCTTCTCTGCCAAACTAGATAAGGTGGGATTTCTGTTGTGTGGTCATTTCTTTAGTGCACAGAAAACAAATGTACTGATGGTAATGAGGCATATAATCAAAGGTACTGTTTCTGAGCTGCCTAGAAGTGCCTGTTCTTCCATTCCTGGACTTTCAAGACCAACTTCTTAAAGAGACGATAAGTATTAATGAAGAAGATTAAGGATTTCAGGATTTCTCTCTTATTTCTTCATTCACCATGCAGTCAAACACCATCAAGTGTTAGATGAACCTTCTTAAAAAAAAAAAAAAAAAAAAAGCAATTGTAATGCTTGGCAGAGCTCCTGCTTTCTTTCAGTCACTATACCCCAATCTAGTGCCGTAGCTCTGAGCTCGGCCCACATCTTCACCTATAGACAAGTCCCTGCTTGAACAGGACACTGAATATGTCTCCTGACTTCGGTTACTTCAGGGCACGTTTACACTAGAAGCATACAATTTTGCATACTTTTTGTGTGGAGCGGATGACGAGGGAGCCCATGGACCTCATGGGGCTGGAGTAAGCCCCAGGTAAGTATAAATATACCCTTTCTCTTGATCTCAGGTTCTCTTTAACTCTATTTAACCATAAATCACTGTTTTAAATAAAAAATCAAATTAAAAAAAAGTGCTAGTGTTTTTCTGCATATAAAAGAGTGGATGCCAGCACCATCCATTGTATTATGCTCTTTTATTTCAGACTGTCACAATAGCACAAGGTTTCAGAGCGGCTAGGCACATTCACTGTTATTTTGGACAGTGTGTATTCCTACAATTTCTTTTATTTTATAGTGTATAAAAAATCATATTTTGAAAAATAAGGTGCATTAACCCCTTCCCTATCCTAGGGTTTTCCCCCTCAAAAACCAGAGCAATTTTCTACATTTCACACTCCTCCCATAACTTAGCCAATAACTTGATAACTACTTATCACACCTAAATGATCCATACCTTGTTTTTTAGCACCAATTAGGCTTTCTTTAGGTGGTACTTTTGCTTGATCTCAGAATTATTTTATTTTGTATGCAATTTAAAGGGGAAAAAGAAGAAAAAAAATGGAAAAAAATAACTATTTCTTTGTATTTACCAATTACAGTTTGAAAGTTTAAACGGTGCCATTGTAGAAAAAGACTTCATATTTTATTGATCTGTTTATGCCCTTTATTTTAACACTTAAATTATGTTGCTGGTACAATGTATGACAAAGATATTTTATTTTGAAATAAAAGTTGTTTTTTTTCTTTAACGTGTTTTTTCTCTTTATAAATGTATTAATAAGGAAAAGTCCATAATTGTCTAACCATCAGAAAAAATTCAAGACCACCATTTTTTTTAAGTAGACATGTAGTGCTATTGTAATAGCATGGGTGATTAGTAATATATAAACTTGTGCAGCTTGGCTAAAATCTTCCCAAATTTAACCATAATTTTGTAAATGACATTTTTTTTTGTTTTATATTCAATTCCTCACAAATTTATTTTAGATGGCACCAGCCTCAGCTTAAAAACACCCCAAAATCTATTCTACCACTTGTCACGGTGAAAATAGTACCCCACATGCCTGACTCTATGGCCTAGTTCACATTATAAATTGCCAGCGCAATCGCAAGCGCGAGTCGCTTCTGTGAGCACTTTTCAAAGCAATTTTTCCTGCTCTTTGTGGGCAATTTGCGATTTTTATAGGTGCTTTTGTAAGCACTTTTTGTTTGATGATTTGAACTTTTCTTCCTGCAGACAATCAGAAAGGGAAATCTTCAATCTGGGGCTGAATATCAGTAATGTACTTTGTGAAGAAAAGTGCTCACAAAATTGCTTTTCCAAGCGATTTTTCAAGCGCTTAGCATTTCTTCTACAACTTGCATTGAAGCGCAAACGCTCAGGAAATGGTGCAAGACCCGCATTTGCGATTTGTAAGAAAGCTCAATGCTCATGTGAGAACACTGACATTGAGAATCATTGCACAAGTGCTTTTAAAGCGCTTTTTAAACTGGTCAGTGTCTAAAATAAGCACAAATCACTCATAGTGTGAACAAGCCCATAGATCTCTGTACGTGCAGTACATAAACCACATCACCTCTAGACCTCATTTCCTCCCAATGAACAGAACAGTTTTGACAATTTAGCTATATCACGGTTTAATCAGCAATAATTTTATCCTATCTTTTTTCAAGACAAGCTAGACTTTCATTGGGCAGCGTTTTGTTCCCAACAACATTTTTTTCGGCATAGCAAGGCTGACAGCGGTAGAGTACAGAGGGGTGCCTGATCACCGCTGGAGCATAGACTGGTGAGAGATCTTGATTGCATAAAAGCCTGATTGCAGCAATGGGGGAGGGATTAATCGGAGGGGATCGGGAGGGAGTGGGGGGATCGGACCTCTGGGAGAGGATCTTTCACAAGGGTAACTAGTGGTGTGTGTGTGTGGGGGGGGGCAATGAGCACAGGCGCATGCTAGCACACGTGCTACGCTGCGGGAGCTCACATCGCAACACACACTGCTGGAGGATCCTTGCTGATGCCCCCAGCCCACACTGCAGGCTTCCACTCTGGATCTGGTAAGAGTGCACACACTTTTGCTAAATTGCTTTGCTACTGCCACTAGACTGCTTAACACTGCACACTTGGGCATGGGTCAGCGGCTACCATAGTCGGTGCCCAGCTCTGCACTACCCCAAAGTCACGGCTGCTGACACTGTGCTGGAATCAATCTGTTCTGCTCTGCACTTGCACTGACCTTGGACTGCTCAGAAATGCTGCTGCTGATATGTGCAGACTCATGGTCTGTTCTGCACTGCTACTTCTAACTAAATCATAGACTTATGGACTGTACCACAGTTTCTGTTTTGCACTGCATCTGCTGCTATGCTGCTATGACTCATGGACCGTTTTACACTATATCTGCGGCTATGCACTATTATGGTCTGCTAGGCTCTGTTACTGCCACTATGCACTGACCTATGGCCTACACCGCATTGGTTCTGCGGGATCACTGCTGTCGCACTGGCACGGAAGCTCAGCCCTGCACGGCGGCCATGTCTCCCATAACACCCCTATCCGCACGCACCACCTACACCAGGTTACAGCTACTCAGTTGGGAACATGTCACTGCCCTGCACCCAGAGGATAGGCTCCTGGCTGATTCCGTCTGGTGCCATGTCAGGAAACTGATGGCCTCTACGATAGGGCCATATGCACGTAGGCGTCGGAGGGGCTGCCGGGCAGGTGCCCGCGTGAGGCTACACAGGAAAGGCATGAGGTCAGCCATACCAGCAATCCTCCTGGCGAACGTCCGCTCCCTCCCTAACAAGCTAGAGGAACTGTGGCTCCTGGGGGAAAAGAGGGATCTCGGCAGCAACACCCCAGTCTTCTGTTTCATGGAGACGTGGCTCCATGACAACATCCCGGGTGGTGCCCTGTTCCTCCCAGGCTACAACCTCATCCGAGCAGATCGCGACAGCACCCTCTCCGGGAAAAAGAAAGGGGGCGGCATCTGCTTCTACATCAGCCCCACTTGGAGCTCCAACACCTCTGTACTGGCCAGAGCATGTTCTCCAGAGCTTGAACTCCTACTGATTAATTGCAGGCCCTTTTACTCTCCCTACGTCCTTGTCGGTGGGTACATCCCACCCGATGCCGATGCCAAAACCGCCCTGCGCAAGCTCAGTGACACGGTCACACATTGGGAGTCAACCCTGCCAGACTCATTGTTCATCATCCTAGGGGATTTTAACAAGGCCAACCTCCGCCAAGAGCTTCCACGCTTCTACCAGCACATCACATGCCCACTAGGAACATGAACACCCTTGACCACTGCTACACGGTCTTGAGGGACGCGTACAAAGCCACCTCATGGGCAGCACTGGGCGCATCAGACCACTGCCTCATCCACCTGATTCCCACCTACAGTAGGGGCCTTGAAACTGCTAAACCAGTCCTTAGATCAACCAAATATGCAACGCGTTTCGCAGGTTTGATCCCGCTTCATCAGGCAATAACAACGGAGCAATAGCATATGTGGTCAGTAGAAGAGCCAGGCACCTCTTCTAACAGATCAAACCTGCGAAACGCGTTGCATATTTGGAGTTCATAAATAAAATATATTGACTGTGTTTACTACAGTCGTTGTGTGTCTACTTGGAGGAGGTAAGTCCACCACTACCTCCTCTATTTACCAAGAATTTGGTTTTTAAGCTCATTTAGCTTCCTTTTATCCTTTTGGCACCTCTGTTCTCCTGCATAATATTGAGTACACCCTGGGTGGAGGGTTGAACCCCTTTTTCTCATCTACAGAGAGCGACTTCTTATTCCTGAGTGGGGTCAGGAAAATCTCCCCACCTGCCTTTACAGTGGTTGCCTAATGGTAACCCTGGTTTGTGAGTATTAATATTTACTCTATCTAGTAACCATTTACCAGTACATATTACACTATTGGGGCTCTTGGTGTTCCTTGTTTTTAGATCAACCAAAGTGTGGTCAAGCGAGGCCAAGCTTCAGGCCTGCTTTGACTATACAGACTGGAAGGCCCTGGAATCACCAAACCTGGATGAGTGGGCAGACAACGTGAGCTCGTACATCAAGTTCTGCGAGGACTCCTGTATACCAACAAAAACTCACAAACTCTACCCAAACGACAAGCCATGGTTCTCCAAGAAACTTCGGCAACTGCGCAGAAGCAAGGAAGCCGCACATAAGTCCGGGAACCAGGAGGAATACAGGAGGGTAAGAAACTTGCTGGACAGGGAACTGAGATGAGCAAAGAAAGGATATGCAGACAAGCTGAAAGAGGACCTCTCCTCAAACGACTCACAAGCTGTTTGGCGAGGGCTCAAAGCTGCCACCAATTACAAGCCCCCCCCCCCAAGCGCACCTCCCAGCACTGCGCTTGCGGAAAACCTCAGCGGCTTTTACTGCAGGTTCGAGGGAAACGAGGCTCCTGCGGAGCTCCCGATGCCACAGGCTCCCTTCACTTCACCCCATACCGCAGTACCACCAGGCCAAAACTTGCCTCTCCCGGCTGTAAATGAGTTGGACGTGGCGTGCCACCTGTCCAGGCTAAACGTCAGGAAAGCCCCAGGCCCTGACGGAGTGTCGTCAGCCTGCCTGAAAACATGCGCACAGCAGCTCGCTCCTATCCTTTCCTCCGTCTACGAGTCCCTACAGTGTGGCAAAGTACCGGCATGCTTCAAGAGGTCCACCATCATCCCTGTACCCAAGAAGCAGGGCGCGTCCGACCTCAATAATTTCAGGCGTGTCGCCCTCACATCAGTCATAATGAAAACTTTCGAAAAGGCGGTCCTGCCTCTCCTTAAACACAAAACAGAAACCCAGCTAGACCCGTATCAATTTGCATACAGGGCAAATAGGTCGACTGACGACGCCATTAACATCTGTCTGGAGCTTGTCAACAATCACCTTGACAAACCCATACGCTAGTGTCCTCCTCCTCGATTTCAGCTCGGCTTTTAACACCATTAGCCCCCATATACTACAAGAGAATCTGGCTGAGCTCGGGGTCCACCCCACACTCCAACTGTGAATCAGTGACTTCCTTACAAACAGATCCCAGGTGGTTAAACTGGGCCCCACCTCCTCACAACCAAAGACCACCAACACGGGGGCCCCACAAGGCTGCGTCTTGTCACCATTCCTGTTCTCCCTGTACATGAACAATTGCAGATCCTCAGCAAGCTCTGTCAAGGTAATCAAATTTGCAGACGACACCACCATAGTCGGCCTGATCTCAAATAATGATGAGCAGGCATACCGCCAGCAAGGGGACAGGATTTGCCACTGGTGCAAAGAGAACAAGCTGGTCCTCAACAATGCAAAAACCGTGGAGATTATCATTGACTTTAGGAAACATGCCTCCTCCCCACCTCAACTGCACATTGGAGGAACGGAGGTGGAGAAAGTGCCCTGTGTCCGCCTCCTGGGCACCACCATCTCCAACACACTGAAATGGAAGGCAAACACTGTCTCTATACAGAGGAAAGCCCAGCAGAGGCTTTACTTCCTTTGCCAACTGAAGAAGTTCGGCATGTCATGTAAACTCCTGACGAACTTCTATACCGCAACCATCGAATCCGTCCTCTGCTCTTCCATCCTTGTCTGGTACGCTGGCTCCACCGAAGGCGACAGACACAAGCTACAGAGGGTCATCAGGTCAGCGGAAAGGATCATCGGGAACACACTCCCTGCCCTAGACTTCCTCTACAATGCCAGACTACGCTCCAGAGCACTGAAGATTGCCAAGGATCCCTCCCACCCTGGCCACCAGTTTTTCAACCAGCTCCCCTTGGGGCGGAGGTATCTGAGGTACCGGTCCATCTCAACAAAGACCACGAGACACAAAAACAGCTTCTTCCCCTCGGCTGTAATTTCACTGAACTCCATTAACTCTGCCCATGCTCTCCCCCCGTAGGGTGCCCCCCCCCTTCCCCCTTGACTTTCTGCATGCAAACCATGGGACAGATGTGTTTGGAAAAGTAAAAGTATATGTATATGTATATGTTTTGGATCCAGTTGTGTTTGGAAAGTTTTATATGTTTGTTAATATGTAGTGATGCCACTATGCTATGCTGCCTCTTATGTTTCTATGGACGTGCCCTGTTCTCATGTGCCAAGCCCAATTCCGGGCATGACCCAGTCATGCTTGGCGAAATAAATGCGATTCTGATTCTGATTCTGATGCTCATTAAAGCTCCAGGCTTATATTCATCTCCTTTGGCTTTCAAGAGCCAGTTGCAAGGATGTGAATACACTATAGCTGGGAAATGAAGTGGTTAAATAACATTCTAAAAATTATTTTAGAATTTAAATATCTTTTTGTGGAAGCAGTTTTAGCTTACATAATCACTAAGGGAATATTTGCATGCCCACTGTGCTGAAATGATGCATTAGGGTTTTACAGTGGGATGCGAAAGTTTGGGCAACCTTGTTCATTTTCATGATTTTCCTGCATAAAACGTTGATTGTTACGATAAAAAATGTCAGTTAAATGTATCATATAGGAGACACACACAGTGATACTTGAGAAGTGAAATTAAGTTTATTGGATTTACAGAAAGTGTGCAATAATTGTTTAAATACAATTAGTCAGGTGCTTAAATGTGGGCAGTGTTGTAAATGTATTGATTCCAAAATCTTTAGAACTAATTATTGGAACTCAAATTGGCTTGGCAAGCTCAGTGACCCCCTGACCTACATATACAGGTGAATCCAATTATGAGAAAGAGTATTTAAGGGGGTCAGTTGCAAGTTTCCCTCCTTTTTTAAGTTTCCCTGAAGAGTAGCAACATGGGGGTGTCAAAAAAAACCTCTCAAATGACCTAAAGATAAAGATTGTGCACCATCATGGTTTAGGGGAAGGATACAGAAAGCTGTCTCAGAGATTTCAGCTGTTTCCACAGTTAGGAACATACTGAGGAAATGGAAGACCACAGACTCAGTTCAAGTTAAGGCTTGAAGTGGCAGACCAAGAAAAATGTCGGATAAACAGAAGCAACAAATGGTGAGAACAGTCAGAGTCAACCCACAGACCAGCACCAAAGACCTACAACATCATCTTGCTGCAGATGGAGTCACTGTGCATGGTTCAACCATTTGGCGTTCTGTAGTCCCACCACTGGCAGCACACTCAATTATACCAGTGCATACCTTTTTTCTGTATCTGTGATTGAATGTACTATACCAGTGGTACTCAACCTTTTTTGGCCCGAGGGCCGAACTTCAAATCAAGAAAAATCTCGAGGGCCGGAACACATGCATACAAAATTTCGATGTAAAAAGTTTAACGTTTTTCTAGTAACAGTTAACATGGTGTTGGAAATGGAAAGAAAACGACAATATAAGAATTGTTGTACTCACCATTTGAAGCACATTTTCTTAATGAGAAGTTTGTGGCTGTTTGGGTGTATGCACAGGGCAGATTAATGCAGCAATGGTATCAGAGTGGCCTGTAGTGTGCTGGCTGAGGAGGCTGTCAGCTCTGTGTGGGGCTGAGGAGGCTGTCAGCTCTGTGTGGGGCTGAGGAGGCTGTCAGCTCTGTGTGGGGCTGAGAAGGCTGTCAGCTCTGTGTGGGGCTGAGGAGGCTGTCAGCTCTGTGTGGGGCTGAGGAGGCTGTCAGCTCTGTGTGGGGCTGAGGGGGCTGTCAGCTCTGTGTGGGGCTGAAGGGGCTGCCAGCTCTGTGTGGGGCTGAGGGGGCTGCCAGCTCTGTGTGGGGCTGAGGGGGCTGCCAGCTCTGTGTGGGGCTGAGAAGGCTGCCAGCTCTGTGTGGGGCTGAGGGGGCTGCTAGCTCTATGTGGGGCTGAGGGGGCTGCCAGCTCTGTGTGGGGCTGAGGGGGCTGCCAGCTCTGTGTGGGGCTGAGGGGGCTGTCAGCTCTGTATGGGGCTGAGGGGGCTGCCAGCTCTGTGTGGGGCTGAGGGGGCTGCCAGCTCTGTGTGGGGCTGAGGGGGCTGCCAGCTCTGTGTGGGGCTGAGGGGGCTGTCAGCTCTGTGTGGGGCTGAGGGGGCTGCCAGCTCTGTGTGGGGCTGAGGGGGCTGCCAGCTCTGTGTGGGGCTGAGGGGGCTGTCAGCTCTGTGTGGGGCTGAGGGGGCTGTCGTCTCTGTGTGGGGCTGACACAGCGTGTCCCGTTGTCTGCCCACGGTGTCTGCCTGCGGAGGAGGAGAGGATCGGGTGGTATTGCGTAGTATGGCACTCGGCAGGACGCGCATACACCAGCGTGTGCTTGTATTCAGCCCCCGGTAGTTCTGGGATAGTTAGAAAGCCTCGCTCATTGGTTACTGCAGGAACCTTCCTCCAATAGGAACTTTGCTGATTCCTATTGGAGGAAGGTTCCTGCAGTAACCAATGAGCGAGGCTCTTTGACTCTCCCAGCACTACTCGGGGCTGAATACAAGCACATGCTGGTGTATGCGCGTCCCGCCGAGTGCCATACTACGCAATACCACCCGATCCTCTCCCCCTCCACAGGCAGACACCGCGCGGGCCACAGAAACTGGCTTCGCGGGCCACAAATGGCCCGCGGGCCGTAGGTTGGGCACGGCTGTACTATACCATACCTCCTTTTGTGGGTGACACTGCATACAGCCCACAGAGAGACAGGGACAGTTAGATAGGCTGTTCTTTATTGCTGAAACCACCCCAATACAAAAACCTGTTTGAGGGCTCATATTCTATTATATTGTGTGTGTGTGTGTGTGTGTGTGTGTGTGTGTGTGTGTGTGTGTGTGTGTGTGTGTGTGTGTGTGTGTGTGTGTGTGTGTGTGTGTGTGTGTGTGTGTGTGTGTGTGTGTATGTGTGTGTGTGTGTGTGTGTGTGTGTGTGTGTGTGTGTGTGTGTCAGACACTGCATACAGGGCAGGCCAAACTCATTGCTGGGCCTTGCCGTTCTACTATCCTCTTCTATCTATTACAAGCCAGCACACTGTCTCTCATAATCTGTGCTTAGCTTCCAACTGTATCTCTTATCAATATCTGTATGGGTTACACACTGCATACATTCCACAGTCACATGATGACCCTTGTAAATCTACTATACTCTGCTAACTATTGCAAGCAAGCCAGCATGCTGTCTATCATAAGCAGTGCTTAGCTTGCAACTGTATTTGTGATTGAAAGTACTATATAGGATATCTCTCTGTGTGTTAAAGTACACACACACACACACACACACACACACACACACACACACACACACACACACACACACACACACACACACACACACACACACACACACACACACAGAGCTGCTGTGTATTTGACACTTATTGTGTGCCTCTTTGTGATTACACACACTGTATTATACTGCCTACCTTTCACTGCATCTGTGTGACTGCACACTGTATTATACCAGTCACTGCATACCTTTCACTGCATCTGTGTGACTGCACACTGTTTTATATACTAGTCAGCGCATACCTTTCACTGCATCTGTGTGACTGCACACTGTATTATACCAGTCACTGCATACCTTTCACTGCATCTGTGTAACTGCATACTGTTTTATATACCAGTCAGTGCATACCTTTCACTGCATCTGTGTGACTGCACACTGTATTATAAAAGTCACTGCATACCTTTCACTGCATCTGTGTGACTGCACACTATTATTCCAGTCACTGCATACCTTTCACTGCATGTGTGTGACTGCATACTGTGTTATACCAGTCACTGCATACCTTTCACTGCATCTGTGACTGCACACTGTATTAGTCCAGTCACTGCATACCTTTCACTTCATCTGTGTGACTGCACACTGTATTATACCAGTCAGTGCATACCTTTCACTGCATCTGTGTGACTGCACACTGTATTAGTCCAGTCAGTGCATACCTTTCACTGCATCTGTGACTGCACATTGTATTTAACCAGTCAGTGCATACCTTTCACTTCATCCCCCCACAATATGGACAAACTAACAGGCAGAGGCAGGCCACCCGGCAAGTCTGTTCGAGGTCGTGATTTTGTGCGGCCCTCGACCAAAGTACCATTTTCAGAAGGCACGTACCACCAACCCCCAAGATTGTCAGGACGTATTTAACACAGAAAACCTCATCTTCCACAGCCACCAGCGCTACTACAAGCACCATATCCACTACATTTGACACTTTGCAGGAGTTATTTGGTGGGGAATTAACTGATTCACAGCCATTATTGTTACAACAAGATGAAGGCGCTAAGCAAGTTACACCACCTCATGTCTCAGTTAGGCGTCACTATGGACGTAAGGTGTGAGAAGGATGATGAAGTACCTGCTGTTGGTGCAGTTTATAAGGTGTCTAATACAAGAGAAGCTGTGGAGGATGATTATGATGATGAAGACGATGATGATACTGGCATGGATGTCACGTGGGATCCTAATAGACATGATGACCAGGGGGACAGTTCAGAGGGGGAGTCAGAGAGGAGTAGGAGGAGATGAGTTGCTGAAAGAAGCAGGGAGAGCTCGTCATCAGAAACCGCTCATGGCAGTGTCTGGCGGCATGTATCGCCACCTATGGACAGCCAGCCAACATGCCCTTCAACGTCAGCTGCTGATGCCACCATAGTGCCATCACCCCAGGGCTCAGCGGTGTGGAAATTTTTTTGTGTGTCTGCCTCAGATGAGAGCAATGCCATCTGTTCTCTCTGCCACCAAAAATTGAGCAGTGGAAAGGCCAAGACCCGCATAGGGACAACTGCCTTACGAAGGCACATGACGAAAAAGCACAAACTGCAATGGGAAGACCACCTGAGGAAAAGCAGCACACAATAGCAAAGCAACCCACCTTCTCATCTTCCTCCTCCTTCAGGCGCATTATCTTCAGCCACTTTCTCCCTTGCACCTTCACAGCCACCCTCCTCCACTCCGCCTCTCACCTTGAGCGGTTCCTCAGCTTCCGCAGGGAACCGTGACATATCTTCCTCCTCCTGCTTTGATTCTGGCACCCCACTTAACACTCAGCCGGCAGCCACCACAGCCGCTCCACTTGAGATGTCGGAGGAGTTATTCACACATTCCTGTGATGAATTTACTGATGCACAACCTTTGTTACAAAATGAAGGCGCTAAGCATGTTACACCACCTCATATGTCTGAGTTAGGCATCAGTATGGATGTAAGGTGTGAGGATGATGAAGTACCTGTTGTTGGTGCAGTTTTGGAGGTGTCTGATACAAGTGAAGCTGTGGAGGATGATTATGATGATGTTGATTATCCTACCATGAATGTCACGTGGGTTCCCAATAGACAAGATGAACAGGGGGACAGTTCAGAGGTAGAGTCAGAGAGGAGTCGGAGGAGATGAGTTGCTGTAAGAGGCAGGACCAGCTCGTTGTCAGAAACAGCTCGTGGCAGTGTCCGGCAGCATGTATTGTCACCTATGGACAGCCAGCCAACATGCCCTTCAAGGTCAGCTGCTGCTGCCACCACTAAAATGCCATCATCCCAGACCTCACCGGTGTGGACATTTTTTTGTGTGTCTGCCTCAGATGACAGCAATGCCATCTGTACTCTCTGCCACCAAAAATTGAGTCGTGGAAAGAGCAAGACCCGCGTAGGGACAACTGCCTTACGAAGGCACATGATGAACAAGCACAAACAGCAATGGGATGAGCACATGAGGAAAAGCAGCACACAAATGCAAAGCCACCCTCTGCCTCCTGTTCCTCCTTCAGGTGCAGCATCTCCAGCTGCTTTATCCCTTGCACCTTCACAGCCACCCTCCTCCACTCCGCCTCTCACCTTGAGCGGTTCCTGCTCCTCTGCCCACAGGAGCCTGGTGTCCATTAAGGAAATCTTTGAACGGAAGAAGCCAATGTCTGCCAGTCACCCCCTTGCCCGGAGTCTGACAACTGGCTTGGCGGAACTGTTAGCTCGCCAGCTGTTACCATACCAGCTGGTGGACTCTGAGGCCTTCTGAAAATTTGTGGCGATTGGGACACCGCAGTGGATGATTCCAGGCCACAATTATTTTTCTAAAAAGGCGATACCCAAACTGTACCGTGATGTTGAAAGGCAAGTGGTGTCATTTCTGGCACACAGCGTTGGGTCAAGGGTCCATCTGACCACAGATGCCTGGTCTGCAAAGCATGGTCAGGGCAGGTACATTACTAATACAGCCCATTGGGTCAACCTGGTGACCGGGGGCAAGCAGGGAGTACGTAGCTGTGCAGCGGACCTATTTGTGACACCTCCACAGCTTGCAGGCAGGCCAGCTGCCACCTCCTCTCCTTCTCCTCCTACTCTTCCTGCTACATCTTCTTCACTGTCATCCTCCTCCGCCTTGGCTAAGTGCTACTCTACTCAGGGCTGGATTTGGGCTTTCCAGTGCCCAAGGCCCGCTTTCATCATCCGCCCTCCTGAGTCTAAATGAAGCCTGCACATGTGCTAGTAATGTAGCAGGGTGTGGTAATTATATTTCCCCCCTATATCCCCAAAACACACTAAGTTAATGAATTCCCCAACACAATTGGTCTTATGCCGGGAATACACGAGACGTTTCCGCGGCTCAATTATGCCGCCGGATCGATTCCCGCTCGTCCCCGCGGGTGATTCTCTTATCTTCGGCTTGTTTTCCTTATCTTTTTCTATTGTCCCACTTACGGTATCGAGCGTGGCATTGATCCAGCGGGTGATTGGACTCGTCGGAAATGATCAATCGAGCCATCTAATGGTTCGATCGAGCCGCGGAAATGCTCCGTGTATTCCTGGCATTAGACAATGATCTGGCAGGATTAGATTGTGAGCTCCTCTGAGGACAATCAGTGACATGACTATGTACTCTGTAATGTGCTGCAGGATATGTCAGTGCTATATAAAAACATAATAATAATATGGTAGGACATTAGACTATGACTGTGGTAGGATTAGATTGTGAGCTCCTCTGAGGACAGTCAGTAACATAGCTATGTACTCTGTAAAGTGCCGCAGAAGATGTCAGTGCTATATAAATACATAATAATAATAATAATATGGTAGGACATCAGGCTATGACTATGGCAGGATTAGATTGTGAGCTCCTCTGAGGACAGTCAGTGACATGACTATGTACTCTGTAATGTGCTGCAGGAGATGTCAGTGCTATATAAATACATAATAATAATATGGTAGGACATATGACTATGGTAGGATAAGATTGTGAGCTCCTCTGAGGACAGTGAGTGACATGACTATGTACTCTGTAATGTGCTGCAGAAGATGTCAGTGCTATATATAAATACATAGTAGTGCAAAATGCTACTATCTACCTTGTAGTGTCCCAACTTAAACTAAAGTTGAAATGGGCAGTGGAGAAGACATTCCTCCAGCCCCCTCCATGCCAATTGCTCCCTCACTGTCCTCCTGGAACATCTGGAATTGGCACTGCAAAATCCTTTGGTCTGGGGCATACTGCACATACACACATACATGGCCTGGCTGCAAACACGTCCACGTGGCCGGAAGTGTTCTGAGCCTGCGCGTGGCTGGACTGCGCCTGCATTGACTGGCGCACTTTGTGAGGCCAGTTTTGGATGATCCAGGAGGCAGAGGAGGATGGCGATGGAGCAATCAGCGTGGAAGGGGCTGGAGGAAGCACCAGGTATGTATATTGTTTTTTTCTTGTGTTTCTCAGGTACACTTTGCTCTTTGTATGGAAAGGAAGCAAAAATAAATCCTGGACAGTTGAGTAGAGAAAGCAAGGGAGGAAAAGTGGGCAGAGAAAGAGATGGTAGTCAGAGAGACAGAAAGAGAGGGTGGGAGTGAGGGTGGACAGAGTGAGCATAGAAAATGAGAGAAAACAGACAGCATGATCTTATTATGTACTGTACACATGTAATAGTGAATACAGAGTGTTCAGTGAATCTGTACGCATTACCCACGTTGCAGTCCTATGCTTTAAACATGTTTCACGCACCTGTATATTATTCAGCATACTTTGGGGGCTTAACAATTCCTCACAATTAAAGATAAAGCCTGCATTCCCCAATGTGCCCTTCTCTCACCTCTAACACTGTCCTCATAAATTCAGGGAGAAAGGTTAAGTTCAGCTGTGTGTAGGAAGACGAGAGTGCGGGAGGATTGTAATGCTCGGCTATCACAGGCACTCTGGCTTCACAGAGTGCGTGTAGTTCCAGCACACGCTGTCTGCAAAGTTACTGTGCCTGTTTACATTTCACAGGCATCCCGAAATAATTAAGCATTTTAGTGCCAGTATGTGCTTTTTACACATACCTGGCAATCGTGCGCCCTCTCAGCTGCCTGCAGTTAGGCATAGTTACTCCTCCCTGGCTGCAAGGCTGTCTAGAATAAGGCTGTCTCCCTTCTTCTTCTTCTCCTCGAGGCTCGAGCGATCCATCTCCTCTCTGCTTCCAGTTCCCCCCATAATGCCGAGCGGAGGGGCGGAGCCAGATAACAGCCGACATGTATAACCCCAAGACGGAAAGACTAGAGACAGACCATGCTGCGGGAACACGTAACTGTAGTAAGCTGCCGACTCTGCAACAACCGGTGGGATGACCCGCCACAAGCCCCGCCCCGCCCTAGGCACAAGGCTAGGAGGCCTGTGCGCAAATTCCTACCCTGACTCTACTGCTACGTTCTCCTTTCAAACTGAACACCCCCAGCTCCCCAGGGCCTATTCTGCATGCCAGGTACGACGATGTTATGCCATCTTGGATATGTCTTGCCTCAAAGCTGAGAGTAACACCGGAGCAGCACTCCTGGCCACTCTGAACAAACAGGTGGATCAGTGGCTGACCCCGCACCAACTGGAGATCGGCAACGTGGTGTGTGACAATGGCAGCAATCTCATTTCAGCTTTGAGTTTGGGCAGCTTGACACGTACTCTGCAGGGCACATGTGCTGAATCTTATAATCTAAAGATTTGAGTGTAAGTACCCAGGCTTACAGGAGGTCCTGAAGCAGTCCAGGAAGGGTTGTGGGCATTTCAGGCATTCCTACACGGCCATGGTGCTCTTGGGCGATATTCAGCAGAGAAACAACTTGCTGGTGAGGCGCTTGATTTGCGGTAGCCCGACTCACTGGAATTCAACGCGCCTTATGTTTGACCACCTGCTACAACAGGAGAAAGCTATCAACGAGTATCTGTACAGCTACGGTCAAAGGTCAGGCTCTGGGGAGCTCGGCATTTTCTGGCCGAAGTACTGGACACTCATGCGTAATGCCTGCAGGCTCATGCGTCCTTTTCAGGAGGTGACAAACCTGGGGAGTCGCAGTGAAGGCGCCATCAGCAACTTGATCCCATATGCTTTCTTCCTGGAGCGTGCCGTGCGTAGAGTGGTGGATCAAGCTGTAGAGGAGTGTGAACAGGAAGAGGAGGAAGAGTTGTGGGAGCCATCACTAACTAAACAAAAAACACCGGGTGTCTTCAATCTCACATATAAAGTTTATGAAGAGATCCAATAAATACAGCCATGAGAAAACCCCTCCTATCCGCCCCTAAAAATAGTGACAATTGACGGCCGTCTAAATACATCAGCTGATGTCACATCCGCACATACATGCACAACCACAAGCAGTCAGGTGGCCACCACATAAGATTAACCAAGGTGATTGGTATAGCTCCTAGACTTCTCAGTCTTATAATATTGCTAAACCAGGTTTCCAAGTCCACCAATAGTTGTGGGTCATGAAGCGCTTTTCAGTCACACTGCACGTCAGTACTGGCACCAGTTCAAAAAGCCAGCTATGTAGATAATATTCAAGCCTCTATCATAGCACTAACACGGTCTATCTGCTGAGCCCTGCTGCACAGCTGCGTCACAAACTGCTTTACGTAACACACTCTAAGATGCCCCACTGGGGGTCTCACCACCTCTTGGCTTGCATCTGCTCATGTTGTAACTTTCCAGGGCTCTGCATATGTTGTCCTCTTGTTGGCAAGGCTATCGGGGCTTGTTTCAAAGTCCGGGCTGCTGTGCTACCATGTGTTAGAAGTACAGCGTGTGCACTCTTGGTGCGTGGAGCCACCTGTTACAGTACCTGTCGCCGGCGGTTGCATGTGCATCTACCTATCTATCTTTTATGGCATCTGGGCACTCTCCTGGGGGCCGTTGCGGTGCACGCACGCGCACGAGCGTTCACGCGCATGCGTACACGCATCCTTTCGGCGCCAATTTTGAATTGTGTATATAAGTCAGCTGCTGGAGTTAGACGATGCTATTTCTTCTGATCAGCTTGGTGCCAGTAGCCGGTGGAGCCTTGTCTTGACTTCTGATTTACCTGTTGCCGACCTTAGCCTGTTCCTGACTTACGATTCTAGCCGCTGCTCTGACCTCAGCTTGTTTACCGATTATGCTTGTCTGCTGCTTGCCCTGACCTCTGCTTGTCTACTGTTCCTACTTGTCTGCTGCCTGCACTGACTTTGGCCTGTACCCGACTACACTTCTACCTGAACCTCTTCAGTGGTCCGTTGTTCTCTCTGTCTCCGGTGGGGCGATCCCAGAGGCCGCGACCTGGTGACCACTTGCAGCAAAGTAGTCCGTTGCCCACTAGCGGTAGCGGCCCATCATCCATTGCGTGGCACTCTGGTGAAGACAAAAGTGGCCACTTAGACTCCGCGCCTTGGGTGAGCCTGTGTCTACCACTGGTGGAGGGTCAACGACGTCCCGAATTTCATAACAGCAAGAAGCAGCCAAAAAGATGTCCACAGGAGGGGCTTCTGCTAGTACCACCATGGAGGATCTCTATCGGTTGGTGTTTGAACTCTCTCTCTCTGTCCGTGATGCCCAGCATGGTTATGCCTGTCTTGAACGTCAAGTACAAGCTATTACTGCCAGTCCTCCGATGCAACTTGCTCTGCCTCCTGTTGTTTCTCCTGAGATCCAAAGATCCCGCTGCCTGACAGATTCTCTGGGGACCACAGCAAGTTCCGCCAGTTCCGCAGTGCCTGTCTACTTTATTTCTCACTCAAGCCACGTAGCTTTTCCAATGAAACTGTTAAGGTGGGCACGATTCTCTCACTGTTACAAGATGAACCACAGGCCTGGGCCCTCCGTCTGAGAGATCAGCAAAGTCCCCACCTGGCTAATACAGACTCTTTGATTAAGGCTCTCGCTGAGGTTTATGATGATCCCCGTCAAGCCGCTTCTGCTGAATCCGCCCTTTGCAATCTTGTACAAGGAAAAAGACCAGTCGAGGACTACGTAGCTGACTTCCGGAGATACAGTGTTGACACCGAGTGGAATGAGGCAGCACTTAAACACCAATTCTGCCTCGGATTGTCCGTTTTGCTCAAAGATGAACTTGCTCGTGTCAGCATTCCAGCTACACTTAATGAACTTGTGTCTCTGGTTATCCAAATCGACAGGCGTCTACGGGAACGTAGAGCTGAAAGGGCAGGTGTCGTCCGACCCATATGGGGGCCTAATAGCGCTTATCAGGTCTCCAATCCTCAGACTCCTGAGCTCTCTGCCTCTGCTGTAGCCTCTACTGATGAGCCCGAGCCTATGCAGATAGGTTTGGCACGACCTGCTCTAACTAATGATGAACGTCTACGAAGACGCCAGGCTAATCTATGCCTTTGCGGGGCCTCTGGTCACTTCCTCCGCAATTGCCCTGTTGGACCAATAGGTGAGGAACAGTCTTAATTCTGTAAGCATACAATTACAGCCAAAAGGCTATTTTGAGCCCTGCTGTTCAAGAATTAAGCATAGCATAATATTTGGGATGTAAACACGGGCTCTCACCCACGGAGTGTCACAGGGTGACCGTTTTTTCTATTAAAACCTGTTAGGTGCCCAATATTTATGCTTTTTATATACTTGTAAATGATGCATATACTAATTTTAGTCTTTTAATAAAATGTCATGTCAAAATTTAATACCAGACGTGGATACAAGCACTACACTACACTTAACCACGCTGGAGAGCAAATTTTAAATAAAGTTTTCTTGATGGGAGGGGACTAACTCTCTTCCAGCCAATAGCGCATCTGTCTATGGGATTTAGAGCAAACACACGCCGTAACAGGTCCGAGCCCCTGATGAGTCACGTGTTGTGACGAAATCGATCAGGCGGATCTGCAGACGGCGTCTTCCGCACTTCAAAGCAGACGGTGGGAGGCCAGGACTGACCCTAACAAGCAGGATTAAGGAATCCATTCGGCCATACTGGGAGGCCGAGCGGGGGAGAGCCCGTGGGAAAACTCTATGTGCTAACCTAACCGCAGACTTGTAAGTGCACAACAGGAATAAATAGATGTGATTTTATACAGTGTTGCGCTATGTGAGTTTCTCACTATTTTATCTTGAGGAAAACTGTATATGTTGGAGGTGTTTTTGGAAACGGAACGATTGATGGTGACTGCAGCAAGGGCGGAGTACTGATTATAGGCGAGGGGAGCCTGAATGCCCTGCATGCGCATTTGACCATTATAATCTGTGGTACAATTAAATTGGTGAGTCGCTCTCCATATGGTGCTGGTGGTTGGAGTGACACACATGAATATTTTGCAGCGCTGGTCAACTCTTTTGAAATGCAGAGGAACAGTCTTAGACCAATAGGTGAGGAACACAAACACCAATGGTATGCACACATTAATAAAAGCAGCACACAAATATTAAAAAACTGTTCGTAGCATGGTTATTTTGTGGGCGAAGAGCAAAAAACGATGCCCGTTGTTGCCAATAATTAAAGAAAGATAAGCTTATCACACAGCTGAATAGAAGGCTCATGGTGAAGGAACTGCCCAGGCAGAGCAGAAAAAGTACCATTAAAAAAAAATAGACTTAAGCTTTAACATTTTTTTTTTAAAATTCATTTTGTATTTCTTTTTTGTTGTTGTTATAATTAAAAATTGGAACAATTTAACAGTCAACATTTGTCAATGGTCAGGGCTGAGGAGATAGGTGAGGTTTGCCCTCCATTCCAATAAATCCTCATTAAAGGATTTCAAGTGTACTGCAATTACAGGGCCTCGATAGAGTCCTGTATTGTTATTTTTCGTCACTACCTTCCCGAGTCGGGAGTGGGTAATTTGCACGCCTGCTGCCTTCCTTGGATGTGATGGTAGCCATTTCTCAGGCTCCCTCTCTAGAAACTAACCCTGATTCCCGATCACATTACCAGTGGTCACCATGGTAGTGAAAGTACCATCGAAAGTTGATAGGGCAGACATCCGAATGCGTCTTTGCCGTCACGGGGACGTGCGATCGGCCCGAGGTTATCTAGAGGCACCGTACAGGTCAGCTCTTGTCGGCAGGTATTAGCTGAGCTCTGTAATTACCACAGTTATCACAGTAACATATCAGGAAAAAAAAAAGAGTGTAGAATTCAATAAATAACTCTTCAATTTTTTCAATCAAAAAACCCTGTATTTTTCAATTTTCATCTTCATGGCGTGCACTCTCGCCAACGTGCGCACGAGCACGGCCATCACTACACAAATATTGCCGCCCAGAGGACTAACATTTTATGTCCTGGGAGTCTCAACTAATGACAACCCTTTGCGGCTGTTTGCGGTGGTGCGTTAAACTGTGAGTTTGGTCTGCCAGTGTGAAGCAGTACACTACTTACACTACCTGCTGATCCATGTCTACACACGCAAGATGTTTTCAAGCACTTTATGCCTCCAATTTAGGAATGCAATGTGATTTCTGTCCTTTAGGGAATATAACCCTACTCTGCGTCACATCCGTAATTTTCCGAAGGGACTTTTGGCGTGTATCCCACTCCGCCATGCCCACCTCCAGGACCCCTTGAAACATCTTTTACATCACTTTTGTGGCCAGAAACAGTGTATGTAGTTTTGCCCATTGAAGTCTATTGCGGTTCGCCGAGTTCACGGACTTTTGCAGAAGTTTGCGGACCCAAAATCTGAGGTTCGAGCCATCTCTACTACCAATGGTATCTATGTTATTTCTTGTCACTTATGCTCTTCACAATATGTGGGTTGTACCACCTGCCCACTTAGAGAAAGAATTGCTGAACATTACAGTGGTTCATCTAAAGACAACATTGGGGGTTTTAAGGTTTCTAAACACTTTGCATCTTGCCCTGGATCTTTCATCTTTCAAATTTCAAGGAGTGGAGAGAGTTAGGTGACCAACTAGGGGAGGGAATAACCAGAGAAACATTTTGAAACAAGAGACATTTTGGATCTGGTGACTCGGGACTCGTGTTTCGGGGGGGCCTGAATTCAAGATGGGATTGCCCACATTGCGTTTATTTTGTGCTGACGTTGCCCCATTGCGTTTATTTTGTGCTGACATGTTGCCCACATTGCATTTATTTTGTGCTGTCATGTTGCCCACATTGCGTTTATTTTGTGCTGACGTTGCCCCATTGTGTTTATTTTGTGCTGACATGTTGCCCACATTGCGTGTATTTTGTGCTGACGTTGCCCCATTGCGTTTATTTTGTGCTGACATATTTGCCCGCATTGCGTGTATTTTGCGCTGACATGTTGCCCACATTGCGTTTATTTTCTGGTGTCTGGGGTAACTGTTGCTGCATTTATTATTTAATGGTCATAGTTGGCTATGCCTCGCTGTTACATCATTACGTTAGCTCTGCCCATACAATGTCATGGCCACGCCCATTTTTCAGCGCGGTGCAGCCCCCATTTTTCGGCGCAACCCCCCCGTCCCGTCCCGTCCCAGGTTGAACCAACAAAAATCTGGTCACTGTAGTTTTAGGCTCCGATATGCGTGAGCTGAGTTGCCATGTCCAATGTGTTCATTTTTCAGTAAAAATTGGACTTTTAATGGACTGGTTGAGTGGATCTCTTTTGTCTTCCCAGTTATTCCTCCACACTATGCTCTGTAATGCAGTGGGAAGGAGGGAGGATTCCGGGGGGCGGGGGGCTAGTAAGGGAGGAAATTACATCAGGATTTGCTTCACTCTAAGGGCAAAAGACATGGCCCCTGCCAGGAACAGAATTCTCTTCATTTACTATATAAAATTCACTGAAATCCAAACGGGTGACAGTACAATACATCTGTTATGTAAGTAGAGCAATTCATTATCTACTTATATATGTGTTTTTTTCTGACATAGTATGGCTAATAGTTCCTCTCTTTAAGACTACCACACCCCTGGCAATAGTGCCAGAACTTCAGTTAGCTTGGCTTCTGTTGCTGCCTGGTTACCTTCCTGGTACTTTGCTCTGTATTTGCTTTTCCTGATCGGTTCCTGTATGACTTTGGCTTGCTTCCTGACTTTGCTCCTGTTACCTGATCCTGTACAGCGATTATATGAGTATTGTGACATTGTATATTTTCTATTTATTTAGCTAGTCTGTGGACTATTTGCTGTGTGTTTATGGGAGAGATCACTGTTTGTTTCCACTCATGTACATAGCACAATTCATTAAAAGCACAATTTCACTTCATATTTGTGTGATGGCTGGATTTCTGGCAAGGCCACATAGGCCATGGCCTAGGGCACCAGATAAACAAGGGGCGGCCTGCAGACAGTGGGCATTATTTTCAGGGCATTATTTGCAAGTGTCTAAACAAATGAAAGTGGTCAGGATAACTGCACTATTAGTACCAGCTGGCATCTGCCTGTGCTGTGCTACAGGCAGCTGCAGTCCGTTAACCAAACGTTTGTAATCAGTGTGTGACTAGCAAAAAGCCAGACCTTGTCCAATGACATAACAGCAGCTCCAGGCAGTTACAGAAGGCCGGGTCTCACACACTTGGTGTGGGGGATCAAAGGACCAGGGGCAGCACCAGCAAATAGTACAGAATACAGAAGGCAGCCTCTCACAGTACCCATTTCTTAATTATTGACTGGCCAGCGCTGTTACCCTCGAGACAGCAGTGGGTACAGGACTCACTTTTACGTGTTGCTGACCCCACCCAATGTCCAATTGTGAGCCACTTTTGACTATGTGTGTGTGGTGAAAGGCTCCCACCACGCCCATCACCTGTAGATCGCTTGATTGACCAGTTCCCCCGTGTGACATGATTGATTCACTTCACGTTGCCATGGAGACCTCGACACTAGCCCCAATAGTGGACATCATCGGCCCAAAATTTTTTGCGTGGGTGTGTGTGTGGAAAGAGGTAGTAGGATACGGTTTTCGGTTGGGGTGGCTGGTAATAGTCGGCCTTGGGCGGTAAGAAGTACAAATCCGGCCCTTGTGTCCAGACTTTTGTAAATGCTGCTAAAACCGGATCACCAGATACCTTGTCGGAAGCCGTAACAACAACTCTATAAGCTGTAGGGAGGAGGAGGGGGAGTAGTACCATTTGTGTGCCTGTGAGTGTCATTTCTAATCTTTGTAGCAATGCATTGCTACAGAAAGCTTCTTTTTAATGAACTATAAAGAGTTATTTAAGGACCACATAGACAGCGGCAATAAATCTTTATGGGGCCATCGACCTTTCACTGGGCCACAATCAATTGCTTGGTTTGCTTGGTCTGTAATCCGACCCAGAAGAGGAGCACGGCCGCAAAAACATATCGAACAAACTCTTGTCAGATAGATCACTGCATGACAACGGTGTGGTCGAGGAGGAGATGGGAGACCTCAGCACTATACAGAGGCTTCCTTCTTCTTATCTTGCTTTTTTTTTACAGTACCGGCTTGCTTTCATAACAACAGCAGAACTGCAGTTCATATGTCATATCTCCTTTGTTGTCATGTCATTATTCACAAAGACAGAGCACAGTAAGACTGTAAGTGATGATAAAAAAATATAATTTATTATAAAATTTGTTTTGCAAAGAGAGTTCCAGACTTTATATTTGAAGGTGCAGTCTAGTATGATTCTCCAACCAATTTAATGATGTTACACGTTCTAAAATAAAGAGAAGAAGGCATGATTAAAATACAACCAACCCAAAAGTGTCAGTCTGAAGACATTTATGAAACAAGAATTCACTATAAGAAGGTGCATGTGTAGTGAATGCACATATGGAAAACATAAGATAATGATTTTGTGCCAAAATGTGACAGATTTAAGAGAGTAAAGAGGTGCACATATAAGAACTAGCTTAGGGCAAGTTTTAATTTGGCACAGTACCAATTTTGAGCTACTAAGGATGGAGGTGTCTGAAGCAAGCTAAGCTGCTGTAATGAAATATAAATAAAGCACACGTTAAGAAAACCTGTATATTTGTTCAAAAGAAGCAATGATACATTGTGTATAATACAAATTATTAAAAAAAATTGCAGTTTTTGCAAAATAAAAAAAGTTGTAAGATATTTGCTGCACCAATTCATAGATCCCCATTTCCTTCAGCAGCTTGCTCCTCTCCCCCATAAATCTGAAGCCAAGCTATGCTATTAGTGTGTAGGAAGGCATGGCTTCAGAAAAAAAAAACCAACAGCTGCAAAAAAACAATTCTCCTTCTAAAATCTGTACTAAATACCCCACCTCCCACTCCCCAGTCTCACTACTGGCCCGTCACTGCCCTGTATGGCCATACTGACTATCTTAACCCCCTTGGTGGTCTGATTCTTTCTGGATTTTAGGGTCTAAAAGTGGTGCAATTTTTTAGCATGCTTTTAGACCCTAAAGCCTGGAAAAAATCACACTGCAGAGAGATCTGCAGCAGCCCAGCACCCACCCACCTCCCTGGGATGCAGCGCCGTAGTTCTTCCTCCCTCCGTAAGCTGTAACCCTATAGTGAGATTGCTGGCTGTTGTCATGACGACAGATGGTGACCTCACCAGGGGGAAGCAGAGTCTCGGAGGAGAGTAAGAAGAATGGCAGCTGATGTCGGGATCCCCTGGGAGATGAGTAAAAATGCTCCCAGCGGCTACCACAAGTTCAGCTCGGGGTAATCACTCCTAGCATGTTTTTCCACCCCGAGCTGGACCTCGTGATAACCGCTAAGGAGGTTAAGAAAGGCCCAGTATAGATTTTCTGAATAAAAAAAGGAAGCGCCTGAGGAGTTGTCCCATCTTATACTGGTAGGTTGGCCCACAGTTTACCATCTGGCTCACCATACTGGACAAGGAAGCTTGGTGTTAATTGTCACTGCATAGTATGATCCATTCTCCTTAGCCTCTCCCCCACCCCTATTAATGTATGACAACTGGGGTACAGAGGCATGCTAAGCATGGTGCCCCTTCTGCGCTGGCCATGAGCAGATGTAATTCAGTAACCGCCTCCTTTTCCTTAGTTAGACAGAGTAACCAAGCAGCTCGGAATGACCCAAACCCACTAGGGGAGGGATTATATTGATATGGATGTCAGGGTTACAGGGATAAACACCTGCATATTTACAGTATCCTACAAATATATTGTAACGATTGTGGAATTGTCTCCGTGGTCAGCGCACCAGACGTGCGCTGACGCGGTGGATTTCCTCCACAAGCGTATTATTGCGGACACCCAGGCTAGGTGCTATGCACCCGCAGAGGGCAATTCCCACCGGCAGATGGCGCTGTGGAGTGCAGGCGAACACAGCCGCTGCACAGCCACAGATGCCAAATGGGAATTGTACAGATCCGGGACAAGGTACAATCAGGCAGGGCTGGATAGCCCACAGGGAACAGAGCAAAAGGACAGAACCAATGTGTGCCCACCAAATTAGTCGCCACCCAGCGACGGCGAACACACAACGGCGGAAACGAAGTAGGAAACGCAATCGCAAGAATGGCGATTGCCAATAGCGACACAAGACTGAGCAGGACAGAGCACAAGGGTAGCAAAGGCACAGCAAATCATACAAAGAGAAAGATAAAGAAAATAACAAACGCTAGCTGAACGCGAACACCGCACTCATTCGCAACAGTGCACACGTTCGTGCGCGGTCTCCGCGTGTTACGCACAACAGAGACAAGCATGCCTAACTAACCAAAGACAGACAAACAGGAAACAGAGAACGCGAGCGCTTGCTTAACGGTTACCTCACCGAGCCTACAGCAAGCGTTTCGAATCAGACAAGACAGACACACGAAAACAGGGACAAGCGAGAGATAGGATCCACAGCACTAGCGAAAAGTGGCTAGCGCGATCCAGGTACAGAGTAGCAGAACAGAAGGATCCCCAGCGCTAGCGAAAAGTGGCTAGCGCGATCCCAGAAGACAGAACAGAAGGATCCCCAGCGCTAGCGAAAAGTAGCTAGCGCGATCCCAGGAGACAGAACAGAAGGATCCCCAGCGCTAGCGAAAAGTAGCTAGCGCGATCCCAGGAGACAGAACAGAAGGATCCCCAGCGCTAGCGAAAAGTGGCTAGCGCGATCCCAGGAGACAGAACAGAAGGATCCAAACACACGGCAGACAAAACAGATGAGGTAGGCAGAAACAACCGCTGTTCCAACCTACACTCCAGACTCAATCAGAAGGATCCACAGCCGCTAACGCTAGGGCTTGTGCGATCCAAACACAAGACAGACGGAACAGGCAAAACAGATAATGCAATCCTAACTGCACTAGGGAACTGCCTAGTGCATCCCCACGAATTACACTAAGATAACTTCAACAAACGAGAATGGCTGACACTCCAGCAGTGTCCATCAGGAACAGACCATGGAAGGGAAATGTCCAGCAAAGCATTCTGGGAGCAGAATGCTTTTATAGTGCCAGTCATCAAAAGAAGTCAGGTAAGGGATTTGCATGACTAATGTATGCAAATCCCTCAGCAACACAAGCTGCACAACTGACAGGTCTCCTTTCCAGAGTCCTGCAGCAAGCAAACCTAAACAATGGTCAAAAGGCTGCCTGCCTGCGCAGGCAGCTGAGCGGATTCTCACAGTACCCCCCCTCCTAGGGTCGAATTCCAGACGACCCTCAAAACTGATATCTCCAAACCACTTTAACAGAAGACTCATGAAGGTCGGGCCAGCCCGACAAGGTCCAATTCCAGAGTCAGTCCACCCGAAACCGACCTCATCGGAAACAGAAGCCACCGAAACATGCCCGTCAGCACTACAAGTCTCAGCGTAACACCCATCAGGACTGTGGATACCAGAGAAGAAGCCATCGACACCCTCCAGACAATACCCACCACCTTCCAAGGAGCGTCCGAAAATACCAAATCTGCCACAAAACCTGTTCGAAGTGTCTCTTTCAAAACAAAAGCCACTGTTGATCGTATTCAGGGTACCAAGCAAAACTTCTCTCGGAATCTCCCAGAACGCCTTGAAGCTCCGCAGAGATTCCAAGAAGCCAGAACGCTCACCAGGCTCACATGGAGAGCTACCAAGCACCACCACGGAACCTATGACAGTTCCAGATTCAGAATTAGCAGGACACCCATCAAGATCAGGACTTTAAGGGACAACTTCTGGGCATGCAAGCAGGCAGGCTAAATCAGAACGTGTCTCCACCGAGGAAGCATCTGAGTACGCTGGTAACCGAGGCACACTTGGACTTTCTGGGTCACAGAGCACACTGGGGTACACCAGCACAGGAGAAACCTCAGGACATGTCGGGGAACTGCCAACCTCAGAGTCCGGCACGACAAGACCAAAACCAGGACCGGGCAGAAAATCGTCACGAGTAGAGGTCACAGGTACTGGTCTTTCAAAAGAAGACTCGGTCTCAGGCTTAAAAATCTCAATGACTGTAATGATATCTGACAGAAATTCATCATTGACTACACATGACTGAAGCTCCACCAGAGCTGAAAAGGTAGCTAGCAAGGCAGCAATGCCTACTGAAGTGGGCAACACCTCAGAAGGACTTGGTGGGCAGGAGACGTCTCCTACAAGTTCTGCACCCTTTGGGAGGAACTCGGAGATCTCCAGGAGGTCAGACAGGACCTCAGGAACATCCTTTTTTTAAGTTTCCTAAGAAGGATTCTGAACTATCCATGTTACAGGGCAAAGCTTGAACTTTATTTTGTGAACCGGGCAGATGTCCCAGGGAAGGTTCCACCATAAACTGAGACTGAATTTCATCATCAGGACAGGGATACACAGAAATATCTAGTGAAACTAACTCTGGCCTTTCGAGTTTCGTTTCACTGCAGGGAAATTCCTCCATAGCAGTCAAACCAGACTGCAATTCCAAAATGGCAGAGAAACAGGTAACAATGGTTGCAATACCTAGACGAGCCTCTAGGGACACTGCAGGAGATTTTAAACAAGGTAATATTGACTCATCCAGATTACTGGGTGGAGAGTCAGTACTTACTTCAGAATCAGACTCGCAAATGTCAATGCGAGTGGACATAATGTCTTTATTCATGATACAGGGCAGGCTCAGAGACATCTTCTCTGGACAGAGCAAAGGTGCTTCAGTATCAGGTTCACAAAACCAAAGTGCTGTCTCACCCTTAGACTCGGCTAACGATGTTGAATCCGAGGAGACAGAACGCAAAATTTGCGAATCCACAATCGCTTTAGGTTGCGAAACCGAACACTCCAAAGACAGGGATTCTGAGGTCTCCAGGCTGGATTGCTGGATCTCAGAAACGCCAGCTGACAATGTACCTTTACAAACGTCACCTGAATGACGTACACGTAATTCATTCAGAATCATTTTCCACATACAAATCAGCGGACTCACAAAGTCAAAATCACACCCCTTTTTTTCTCTTAAGGCGGATGCATAACTTATACATGCTCTCAAGACAGATTCACTTCTGGCAATGTAGTACTCACAAAACGACTCTGAATCGTTCTCCAATTCATACGACAACGCTTCGAGCTGTTTTTTCTGGAACGAGGGCTCCCATTCACACCTGACTAGGTCTGAGCATTCATACTGAACAATGTTAGGGGAAGTTGTGACAACAACATGAGGAATCATATTAATTTTACTCTTGAAACTGCATAGTTTGGGAATTTTCCCCATAGCAAGATCATAGATGGAGGATCTTAAAGTAGTACTGAGAGAAGAAGATCTGTTTTTACACGACAAGGGATCCCACAAATCATTGACAAAACTGACACACTCACGCCGATCACAATCGACAGGAACATCTGAGAAACAGGCATCAGATCGCACAGATTTAACCTCTAAACAACCGGGAGAAACTCCATCAGAATTCACGCAGGTGTCCTCAGTCGAGGCACACCCATTCATTTCAGGTCGCACAGTGTCCAAACTCACTTGCTTTACCCCAGAAAGACAGGAATAATCATGTGACAATGGTGTCTCTTTATTGGAAATAATTGGTTGGTGTGTGTGCAATTCGTCCAAAATAGTCTGCCACACATAAATCACTAGATCCACATCACACTCATCACATTCATCAGAATCGATCAAAAGGTACATAGAGTCGAGACAATCATTCAGGTCATCCGCGCTCTTTGCGATATAAAAATCGCAAAAGGCTTTCCAATCGAAATCAAACTCTTCCAACAAGGCCCCAATCTCCCATGAGGCAAATGGCGGTTCAAACAACCCAGTATCTGGGTAATCTCCATATGGGTTGGGGTCAGGAACGAGGACAGACTTTTTTAACTGCTTTAAGGTAGTGTGCGATCCTACCTATAATAGGATTCACATATGCCTTTGCCTCAGGCAATGACATCTGAAACAAATCGAAGGTTCCCTCTGCCCTGGGAATTTTGGCTTGGCTGGACATTCTGTAACGATTGTGGAATTGTCTCCGTGGTCAGCGCACCAGACGTGTGCTGACGCGGCGGATTTCCTCCACAAGCGTATTATTGCGGACACCCAGGCTAGGTGCTATGCACCCGCAGAGGGCAATTCCCACCGGCAGATGGCGCTGTGGAGTGCAGGCGAACACAGCCGCTGCACAGCCACAGATGCCAAATGGGAATTGTACAGATCCGGGACAAGGTACAATCAGGCAGGGCTGGATAGCCCACAGGGAACAGAGCAAAAGGACAGAACCAATGTGTGCCCACCAAATTAGTCGCCACCCAGCGACGGCGAACACACAACGGCGGAAACGAAGTAGGAAACGCAATCGCAAGAATGGCGATTGCCAATAGCGACACAAGACTGAGCAGGACAGAGCACAAGGGTAGCAAAGGCACAGCAAATCATACAAAGAGAAAGATAAAGAAAATAACAAACGCTAGCTGAACGCGAACACCGCACTCATTCGCAGCAGTGCACGCGTTCGTGCGCGGTCTCCGCGTGTTACGCACAACAGAGACAAGCACGCCTAACTAACCAAAGACAGACAAACACGAAACAGAGAACGCGAGCACTTGCTTAACGGTTACCTCACCGAGCCTACAGCAAGCGTTTCGAATCAGACAAGACAGACACACGAAAACAGGGACAAGCGAGAGATAGGATCCACAGCACTAGCGAAAAGTGGCTAGCGCGATCCAGGTACAGAGTAGCAGAACAGAAGGATCCCCAGCGCTAGCGAAAAGTAGCTAGCGCGATCCCAGGAGACAGAACAGAAGGATCCCCAGCGCTAGCGAAAAGTAGCTAGTGCGATCCCAGGAGACAGAACAGAAGGATCCCCAGCGCTAGCGAAAAGTGGCTAGCGCGATCCCAGGAGACAGAACAGAAGGATCCAAACACACGGCAGACAAAACAGATGAGGTAGGCAGAAACAACCGCTGTTCCAACCTACACTCCAGACTCAATCAGAAGGATCCACAGCCGCTAACGCTAGGGCTTGTGCGATCCAAACACAAGACAGACGGAACAGGCAAAACAGATAATGCAATCCTAACTGCACTAGGGAACTGCCTAGTGCATCCCCACGAATTACACTAAGATAACTTCAACAAACGAGAATGGCTGACACTCCAGCAGTGTCCATCAGGAACAGACCATGGAAGGGAAATGTCCAGCAAAGCATTCTGGGAGCAGAATGCTTTTATAGTGCCAGTCATCAAAAGAAGGCAGGTAAGGGATTTGCATGACTAATGTATGCAAATCCCTCAGCAACACAAGCTGCACAACTGACAGAAGGTCTCCTTTCCAGAGTCCTGCAGCAAGCAAACCTAAACAATGGTCAAAAGGCTGCCTGCCTGCGCAGGCAGCTGAGCGGATTCTCACATATATGAAGAGAAATGTATGAGGAGGTTTTCTGTCAATATGAATTTAAGTTATGGTTCAAATAAGGCTGACAATAAGAAATTACATTGTATATGGATATTAATAAAACAAAACTTACGCTGTTGATCCAGGAGATGTAGGCGGACACTCTGGTGAACACAGTGGGCTTCTGGTAAGCGTTACATCCAAGGGAGGACACAAAGCTAGCAATGCCATGTACCTGGTATGCACCATTGACAAGACAGTTCAGAGGTCCACCGGAATCACCCTGTCATTTGAACACAGAGGGGATAATATCAGTGGTAACATTTAAAAGCTATACCATTATTTTACATAAAGCCCTATTTTTCATACCATCACTATTAGCTTTAACGTCTTTGTATTTTGTTAACTATAGTACAAACTAGAATTAGAAAGCTATCGGACTTACATCGCAGCCAGCCTGGCCTCCATTGCCTCCAGCGCACACCATGGTGGTCTTCACAGTGATGCCCCAGAAGGATCTGGTAGAGCAGGTTGAGTGGGCAACAATGGGCAGAGGAGCCTGCTGGAGGATGGAGGGATAAGACCCACTGGCTGAAAGAAAATGGATCAGCAATATTTTAGCATTTAGTAATGGAAACAGCAACATAGTTAGCATTGTTTTTAGTGTACTTAGTAGTAAAACCTTGGCACTATAGTTTAAAATCTGGTATAAATATTTTGCCGCCAGTAACATAACTCTTAGGCTTCTTTTCCCATTTTCAGCTGTGTAATCGGTTATGTGATTCTACGGAATCTGCAGGGACATTCAAATAACATAGACTGCACTGTTTGATTACCCCTTCCATGTGTAGCGATCACCGCATAGAAGAGCATGGTTAACAACGAATTATTGTGACTGGAAAATGCAACCACATCGATGAAAACTGTGTTGCAATACAAATGCCATGGCACTTGCATTTTCCACTGCACAAATGAGGGGAAGGGGCCTAACACTGTGGTAGTTGTATCATCAGAGCCGGCGCTACCATTAAGGCAAAGGAAGCAGCTGCCCCAGGGCCCCAGAGCTTGTAGGGGCCCCCAGTGGCTACAAGAGGAAAACAATTTTTTTCAAATCGGCCATATAGTTTTTGAGAAAATCGATTTTAAAGTTTCAAAGGAAAAAAAATACACATTTATAAACCTGCCGACTTTAATGGTTAATAGCAAATCCACCTTAAATGCTAGAAACCCTAAATTTGCAGGATATGTTAAGGAGATCATTAGGAATAAGAGGAAAAAACAATTTTTCAAAAAGACCTTATAGTTTTTGAGAAAATCGATTTTAAAGTTTCGAAGGAAAAAAGTATACTTTTAAATGCGGTAAATGTCACTTTTAGTAGCAAACCTAACGGTAGTGTAATTTTACATGCATCAAAAGAAAGAGCAATACATTTCCTGACGGGGTTTCCAGGGGGTCTATACACAGCTGCAGCGCTTTGGCCAGGGATCGCTATACAGCCGCAATATGGCTGTATGAAGATCCCTGGCATTTTTTCCTTTTTTCCCAATTTTTTTTTTATGTTTAGAGTGTGGGAATTTTTTTTTTTTTTTAAATTATATGGCGTCCCCCCTTCTGAAACTTGTTAACCCCTTGTCCCCATGCAGGCTGGGATAGCCAGAATGTGGAGCTCCGACCGATTGGGACTTCACACCCTGTTATACCAGCTGCAAAAAAAGGTCCCCTAATGCCGATTTTTGTTCCGGGGTATATGTTGGGGGGGCCCCCAGGTTTATTTTGCCCTGGGGCCCCATTGTTGCTTAAACCGGCCCTGCGTATCATGGTAGTCCGCTGATCACTTATCCCATTCCCATCCCCCTACTCAGAGATTGGCAGCTAGAAGCATGGCTGTAGGTATTTTTCATCCCTCCTGGTTCCTGCGAGCATCGTCTCTCTCCTCCTTTCACTCATACTGCCAGCCTCTTGTGTCTCCATGTACTTGGTCCTGGCTGATAAGGTCATCAGTATGAGTGAGAGGAGATGAGAGAGATGATCACTGCAGGAACCAGGAGGGGTGAGTCATACTTAGCCATGCTTATGGCTGCCAAACTGTGCTGGGGGTTCCAGGGGGTAGGAGGAATTGGGGATCGAACACTCTGGTTAGTGCACTACTTGTTGCCTGCTCTGATGAGCATAGACACGTGCTAGCACGGGGCTGTGCTCATCAGAATCAGATTTATTTTGCCAAGTGCAGCAGTTGCCGCACCCAGAATTCGGCATTGAGCGTAGTACAAAACGGCATTGAAACATAGTAGTACAAATACACATGCGATGAAGAACAGACATAGAATAGAATAGATACATACGAGCTATACCAGCTATTTAGGCCTAGGTGCAAGTCACTTGAAATGAGGGACATACACAGAGTAAGTATACATATGACCTATTTAGGCCTGGGACACAGACGTGCTATTGAGTTTTGCTGTGTGTGTGACATCAACGCTACAGGCTAACATTCAAATCTTTTTGCTTCAACTGGTGGCCGAGAGGACGTGAATGGCAAGGCACAAGGGGTTAATTAGTATTCCACTTACTGCTGAGTCTTCCCCATCCACTAATGGTGCAGCTGTGGTTATGAGCCAAGATAGTTCCTTCAGCTGGAAGAGAAGCCAGTCTTACGTAGCTGTTAATAGTAGCACTGGAAGCCAGATGCAGCATAGCAATGTCATAACTGCAGAGAGAATGACAGACATGTAGGTAATCTCACATAGGTAGCAGCATCAGTATAGCTGAGTAAAGTTTTCTTTAAACTATTGTTGGCCACCTCCAGGTTGCTGGGTTTTTACCACTTAAAATTCCTGACAATTTTGACATGTAAGCTGTCTCACTATTGAAACCGCAAGAACTTTTTTGATGTATTATATATTATATTATATTATACCATACCCAGTGTTGCTTGGGTATGTATTTGGTTGTTTTTGGATCCAGCCACTTTTTCTATCCTTGACACACATTCAGTCAGTGACCAAGTTTATTAGTTTTGGGGTCCTTGGCATCAATACTGTGGTAATGGAAGCATTTCAAATTTTTCCATTGAAAGCGATCAAAGAAATCTGATTGGTTGTTTGTGGCTGCCCCTTTTCTGAATTAGAACCCCATTCATCCAGTGACCAACTGTGCCAAGTTTAAGAACCCTTTAAAAAATTGGGTGTTGTTGGCTCTGCTCACTGTTTGTAACCATGGCCCACTGTCACTCAATGATCAAGTTTGTGAGCTTTGGGGTCCTTGGCATCAATAATGTGAGAATGGAAGCAGTTTATCAATTAAAGAAATCCGATTGGCTGTTTATGGCTCCGAACCCTTTTCTGACTGTGAACCCCAGTCACCAAGTGAACGACTGTAGCCAGTTTGAGGCCTCTGCCATTACCAATATAAGAATGGCAGACATTTAAATATTCCCCTTGAAAACCAATTCGTGAATTCTGATTGGCTGTTGTAGGCTCCCTTACTTTTCTGAATATTAATCTCAGTCACCCAGTGACCAACTGTGCCGAACCCTGCAATTAACAGTCTAAAAATAGCTGCAGTTTGCATTTTCCCGTTGAAATTGAATGGATGAAATTGAATTGGCTGTTTTATTTTTTTTTTGTTTCCTGTGACAACCTAGGCTTGTGAATGCAGAAAATACTAATTTCTTTAACCTTTCACTCTCCCTAATTTTTACATACTGTAAGTTCCACAGTTATTTAACACTGTCCTCAAAATATATTTTTTGCTCTTCCAGGTGAAAATTATACCACATACCGTATGCTATATTTCATTACTAGTTGGGCATGTAGTGGACTATTATCACCAGCCTGTGTGTCTGTAGTGATTAGATATGCTGTAAAGAGGTATTGCTTGCTAGCCAACAGCACAGCAATGCATCTGAAGAGCATTTGGGACCCAAACTGTCACCTTAGTGATCGCATCCAATCGCTGCAGACGGCAGTCATTAAAGGTACTCGCAAATCTTTCTTCCAGCAAAAATAATAAAAATAAAATAAATATATTTTTTAGTGTGGCTTTCTCACTTTAATATTTTTTTTTAACTGTTCAATTTCCAATAGCAGCAATCATTCGGCTCTGAATGGGTGCACGAGCATGGGTGATGGGGGAGCGCGCGTGCCTGGGCAGGAGCGCGCTTATACATGCTTTTTTAAACTTTGTTGACCCGTTGATGCCTTGTCACATATGCTCTATTAGGTTTATTTTCAGTGTTTTGCAAAATGTTTTAAATAAAATATATTTAGATTTTTGTTAGTTGGCGTCATACCCGGCAGCCGCATTGTTGGTGTTCCAGGAGGTATGTATGCGGATTGTAGACACAGATATCGCCTGTTCAGTTCCATCATTGGCGCTCAGGTCGTGTTCCCCCAACACCACACGATAGGTGGCAACTCTAAACACAGGTAAAGGAACAGTGAGCTTAAAGAAAGGTTCAACTCTATTGATTTTTTTTTATTTTATAGCATATTATAATATATAATATAAGCAAAATGTTATATTTTTAAAATGAATTCGCTGTTTCAACCAGTAGTTACCAATAGTTTTTTTTTTAACTGCCCAAAATATCTTTTTCTTACTTGTAAGCTGCTTAGTTCATATCTATAGTACTCTTAAAAGGGCTTGAGGTAAAACTATGTAATATAATGAGTAGGAGTTCTTTTTTTAGTGTTTCTATTTTACTCTTTGCCGGTATATCCCAGCCTCTCACTTTATTTATTTTAAAGTGAACCCCTCTCACCCCAAAAATTAGATACTTACCTACAGGTAGGTAGAGCAAAGCAAATCAGATCACTTCAGTGCCTCCATAGGCCATAATGTTAGTACAGCTATAGTGGCGCAGGCGGAATTACTATAAAATAACCATAATTAAGGTGATCAATGGACTCCAAATTACGTGAGCAAAGGAAAAAAAATAGGCAAGCAGTAGGGTAATATTTGTTTGATTCAAAAAGATTACCTTGTAATCCAAGGTAATCCAAAGAAGAGCCATCTTTAGGCTTCCACCTGCGCCCAAATTAGTACACGGAACATATGTACTCAGATGAAAGCCTCTGGATAGTCTAGAGACCCTCTAAACATATCTGGCAAGCTTTTGTTGGATGTGTTCTTGTGGCCATGCTTCTGCTGTGTACAAGAGTGGCCGCACTGCACTTGCACAGTCACACCTGCACAGTAAGCCAAAGCAGATCGTCCCATGAGTGGCTCCTTGCTACTCTGCAAGTGTGGCAGTATTCACACGGGGGCAGTGCAGCCGCACTTGTGCATGAAGAATACGTGCTGTAAACCTGAAAACAATACAGAGGATACTGGAAATGGTACCGTGTGCAGCGGTGGGGTGCGCACGCATGCACACTGACATGTGGCGGTGGTGGCGGTGTGACAGAGACCTAGAGCCCATTTTAAATGGGCTTAGGTCAACTAGTGTATATTTATAAAAACACCCTTTTAGCCTATCCCATTGGTGAGTGTGGTTATAGATAATGGCGATTGGTGCTGTCTTTTTTTTTTTTTCTTGTCTGTCAGTAGTAAAGAGGATGACAGTCAGGTTTATTGTGGATCAAACAACATGAACGAATGGCATAGCTAGTATAAATCTTTTCTTGATCTTTCTTGTATTTATTAACTTCTTAATTTGTAATATATTTATTTATTCCCCTCCCCCAACATACACACACACTACTGTTTTTCAGTAAAGTTCCTCTTTAATATAGTCATTAGGTCAGGTAGTCAGCTAGTGAGGAGGACTGGATTTTGCATTGTGATGCTGTTGCTGGATTCAATTATAACTTCTTAGTGTTATGATTATTCCCACATTCCCCCATTTTAGCTTCTAAAAGTGGTACAATGTTTTTTCTCTGGAAACAATTAGACCACTAAATATAGGCACCTCCCCCAGTTTAGGCAGCCAGAGAGTGACTCTCAAGTGTAGGTAGCCAGAGTGTACCCCCTAGTTTAGGTAGCTGGTGAGTGATCCTAATACAGGAAGCCAGAGTGTGCCCCTGTTATCAGCAGCCAGGAATCATTCCCCCACACATATAGCCAGAGAGGTTTCCAAAGATTATGTAGGCAGAGAGCCCCCCTTTAAAAGGTATCCAGGCATTGCCCGCACAGTTTAGGTACCCAGAAAGTGCTCCCCATTATGGGTAGCCAGAGAGCCCCCCCAGTGCAGGTAGCCAGAGAGTGCTCCCCCTCTCCGTAGTATATATAGTTAGGGTGGTCCCAGAGACCCCCCCCAACTAGCCTTTCTCTCTCCTCCGAGATCCGGCCACATGCTGCATGCTGCATGCTGCAAGTCTTCCTCCTCTCCTCTGGGGGGTGCTCTATTTCTATGCAGAGATCTCTGGGGGACAAGAAGCTAACATACACCACATCATACTGTGCTTGCAAGTCCATTGACTAGGATTGACATGGAGGAAATTCATATTTGCCACTACAAGATATTTAGGAGTAAGAAGTGTTTTTTTTACCCCTGATTTTACTTTTAAATTAGGGTTGTATGGCTAAATGGTGTTTAGGGCTGCCATCTTATTTTGCTCCTTAGATTCATCTTTACTACTTACTGCCTGGTGCTTATGGAATTTTTTTAACATACTTTTGCAGGACCTTATAATCTGTAGCAAGATGCTCAGGTCATCTGAGACTTTTGCAAAATAAGATTCTTGTGTGAAAAGAATAAACTTTGGCCACCAAACTGTTTGTAGTTTTGGCATTTTTACCTATCTACGCAGTGTGCGGCAGTCAGGACGCGGTTGGCATGGATGAGGGAGCCTCCGCAGGTGTGGTACCAGCTGCTGCCAGAGATGTACTGGAGAGATACCTGGGAGAGAAAACATTATAATGATTGCACTGTATTATGACAATTACAGCATACTCAGATAGCTCATGGTGACTCAGAGCCAATAGGACCCAGAGCCAGTGTGACAAAGACAGTGTTTGGGGGAGGGGGTTGCAGACACATCAGGGGTGACCCAGAATATTTGCCCTAATGTTTTAGATTTTTAAGGTGCCCCTTAGTGATACAATCTTGAATGTACGGTCTCACCACCTCCATAACTACCTAAAGTATCCATGCAAAGTGTATTCTCTAAGTTTACCTTTCTACTACGTAGATTTGGTTTGATTGTACCATCAAGATTGTATTGTTGATGGGCACCTTTATGCTGGGTACACACGTTGAGATTTCCCGCTCGATTTGCGGGATCGAACGGATCGATTCGATTATTTCAAACATGCTCGATTGGATTTCGATAGTTTTTTTCATGTTAAGTACGCAAAATCTACGGCAGGAACAATTAAAATCCAATTGAGCATGTTTGAAATAATCGAATTGATCCGCGAATCGAGTGGGAAATCTCAACGTGTGTACCCAGCATTAGGGCTGATTTACACTGAATGCTGAAAAACTGACACATTTTAACTGACCAGTTTGTCTGCAGAACTGCATTGGGAAAAAGCTTTCGGTTAAAATGCCTAGATATGAACTGACCCATAGGGAAACATGGTCATTTCCTTCACCTGTGGTGCACATCAGTTGTCCGATCAGTTACAGTATAACTGAAAGCAATTGATTCCAGGGCCGGATCTAGTAACAACGGGACCACCGGGCACAATTAACCTGGGGACTTGCCTGACAGACCCCCAACAAAGTGGCATTAGGGGCCTTCTCCTTAAAGGACCACTAGCACGAAAAAAATAGGCAAATAAAATCTGACAGAAACGTATAGGATAAGGAAGGGGGAGGGGAGTTGAGCCAACCAGTAGACTAGGTATTTTATAAAAATATCAAAAAAGTTTATTGTTCAAAAAAACACAAAAAAAATAGACGTGCACATTAGTATTGAAAATTAAAGCACTGCTAGGTGGCCACCCCGCAAACAAACCGGCGCCTTCACAATCACAAACATACCATCACAACACCCACGACCCTCTGGACCAGCAAGAGATCTCTATAATAAAATCTGACAGAACCGAGTTTTGAGCCAGTCCATCTCCTCATGGGGGATTCTTAGGCCCCATTTACACTTAAAGTGAACCTCCGGACTAAAAATCTACTCAGCAGAACTGAAAAGGCTTGGTGTTTCTTTAACAGTTTCACAGCATCAGAACTTTGTTTTTCTTACCAAAGCATCATTTTTAGCTGCATTTTTGGCTAAGCTCCACCCATCAAAGAAAAAAAGCCTGGGCTTTTTTCCCTGATGCTGTGCAGAGCATGATGGCATTTCCTATGTTGTTAATCATGTTGCTTAGCAACTTGGAGAGGTGCTCAGGACACAGGACAGTTGGAACTGCGTCTCATGCTCCCTGTCACCTCCTTTCAACCAAAAAGATGGCTGCCCTCATGAAATCAAACATTTGCCTGTTCTTTTAAAACAGGGTGGGTAAGAGATTACATTACCTATCTATTTTAATTAACATAACTAATGTAACTTAATGACAGTATGTTTGTTTAGGCTGGAGTTCCTCTTTAATCAGTTGGTACACGTTTTTTTCTTCTCCATAGCAGTGCATTATGAAAAATCTTTCAGTTAAAACGCATATAGTGTGAACTGAGCCATTGGTTAACATGGGCATTACTTTGAAAAACAGTTGTGCTTTCAGTTATAACTGAGAGCAACTGATTAAGTGGGGCCTCAAGGTTCTCTTTGTTTTCAACAGCATTTCCTGAACAGCAGTTTAACTGCCAAAATAGTACGATACCAGCCAGCCTCCCTTCTCACTTACACACTGTTTTGTCAGTTAGGGCCTGTTTCCACTACATGCAGATTGGATGCAGAATTGATGCAGAAAAACTGACTCCAATGAATGCCTATGGGAAAATCTGCATCAGAAAAATTGCGTTTAGTGGAAACAGGCCCATAGGCTTTCATTGGAGTCAGTTTTTCTGCATCCATTCTGCATCCAATCTGCCTGTAGTGGAAGCAGGCCCTTAGACTTTGCAACTGCTGTTCAGGAAATGCTGTTGAAAACAATGAAAACCCTGAGAATCCCCCATGAGGAGATGGACTGGCGTTCTGTCAGATTTTAACTGCCTACTTTTTTCTTAATTCCCCCAAGCCGGCTTCCCCCAAACTTCTGTCCCCCAGGGCCCCTGAAGAGTGTGGCAGCAACTCCTCCATTAATTCATGGCACCGTGCGTTCCTGTCTTCATCCTCACAGCAATGCCTCTCCTCCATGGCCCAGTGCATGTTATTATGCAATATGCTGTCAGGTCACTGACAAGATGTGGTCAGCAGGGATGAAGAAGGGAAGGCACGGAGCCACAGACGCATGGAGCACCGCGCCAGCCAAGACATGGGAGTCACTATGATCCTCCTGCCTGATTCAGTGTAAACCAGTCCTGTTTTCTGCAGTTTCCATTATTTCAAAAAAGGAAAAAAACATTATTTGTTAGGGGTATATTTTAATGTGTGGTAGATGTTGCTATAGTATGGGGATTATACATGGTTTTCTTCTTATTAATATTATTTAGTAATTATATAGCACCAACATCTTACGCAACCCTGTACTATATATATATATATATATATATATATATATATATATATATATATATATATATATATATATATAGTCACTAACTGTCCCTCAAAGGAGCTCACAATCTACTCCCTACCATTGTCATATGTCTATGTATGTATTGTAGTTTAGGGCCAATTTTGGGCAATTAACTTATCTGTATGTTTTTGGGATGTGGGAGGAAGCTGGAGTGCCTGGAGGTTACACATGCAGACACAGGGAGAACATACATGGTAAACGTGGTGGTAAAAATATAAAGTGCATGGCAACCAATGCTCGGAAACATGTCGTGTTTGCAACTCTTTTAATAAACGCAAGTTTATTATCGCCAGTGGAGTGCCGACCTCATATCTTTGTTATCGGAGCCTTGCAAATAAAATAGATGAACTAGAGTTAATTCTGAATGACAATGGCTATGACATTGTGGGAATAACCGAGACATGGATGGATGAAAGCCATGACATGATAGCTAATTTAGAGGGATACAATGTGTTTAGGAGGGATAGATCAGGGAAAAAAGGTGGAGGGGTTTGTCTCTTTGTTAAGAATTCTTTTACAGCTGTCCTCAACAATGAGATGGAGGAAGATTGTGAAGATGTGGAGTCTGTTTGGGTAAATATTCATGGTGGAAATAAAAGTTGCCAATTGCTTATTGGGGTATGCTACAGGCCACCTCATATTAATGAAGCTGCAGAACTGTGATTACTACAGCAGATTGAAAAAGCTGCAAGTAAAAATGAGGTCATAGTTATGGGCGACTTCAACTTTCCAGACATTGACTGGAGTATTGAGGCTACCCATTCTGGTAAAAGCAGCAGATTTCTGGCAGCACTACAGGACAATTACTTGACTCAAATAGTAACGGAACCAACTAGGGGGAATGCGTTACCTGATCTGATCATTTCAAATAGACCAGATAATGTATCAAATGTGCAGGTTCAAGAACATTTGGGAAATAGTGATCACAACATGATAACGTTTGATCTGGTGACTGATAGGCCACGGGGCAGCGGGACCACGAAAACTATGAATTTTAGAAAAGCAAAGTTCAATCAACTTAGGCAGGCACTAAGTTTGGTGAACTGGGATAGTGTACTACAAGGGGAGGACACTGAAGGGAAATGGCAAGCTTTTAAACTTATTCTCAATTAATATTGTAGTATGTATATCCCATGTGGAAACAAAATGTCTAGGAATAAAAAAAGGCCTCTATGGATGAATAGAAAGGTTAAAGATAAAATGAAGAGGAAAAAGAATGCCTACAAGGTCCTAAAACAGGGGGGGACCGAGGCTGCACTAAGCAATTATAAGGAGTGCAATAAAAATTGTAAAAAGAAATTAGGCTGGCAAAGATCAAAGCTGAAAATCAAATCGCTAGGGAATAGGGATATCAAATCTAACCCCAAAAAGTTTTACAAGTACATCAACTCTAAAAAAAGAAAGGTTGACTGTATAGGACTCCTAAAGGATGAGGGTGGGAACTCAATTGTGAATGACCAAGGTAAGGCAGAGTTATTAAATGCTTTCTTTGCTTCTGTCTTCACAAAGGAAACAACACTGTTGAAAATTACAGATGCAGAAAAATCTCAATCTTCCAACTGTAATATTAAATACTTAACGCAGGAAGAAGTGAAGGCAAGACTAAATAAATTAAAAATAGACAAGGCACCTGGCCCGGATGGCATGCATCCTCGGGTCCTAAGGGAATTAAGTTCAGTTAAAGATAAACTCCTTTATCTTATCTTTTGTGACTCTTTCAACTGGCATAGTCCCAGTGGATTGGCATACAGCCCACGTTTTCCCATTATTTAAAGAGGAACTGAACTCAGAATATGAAAACAGAGCATTGCAATCCATGTTAAAAATTGTAGGCAAAAACAGTACAATATATGTACAAAAATATGTGAATAAACTATAATATACAATTATATTGATACACCACACCCTCTGTGACTTACTCTGCCGCAGCAAGGCTCCCAAAGATCAATGGGAGACTTTCTCCTGCTTATGCAAATCCCTTGCAGCTTTGTTTGTTGACACTGTGAGTCATCAGGAGGCGCCCATGAAAAGAGAATCCTGACAGCCAGCTTAGGGACTGTAGAAACGTAACTTTGTTGTAAGGCAATGGGAAACACTCGGCTAGCTGATAAAAGTGCAATTAGAGGGCAGCATGATGCAGAGCTGTGCATGGAGGGTCCATGGGCAAAAATCTGTCTGGTCTCTCCCCATTGTAATAATGACTGTATGTTTGGATAAGGTGTTGAAAAGTCCCTAGACTCCAGGAGGGCTGCTTTCTGACTTGTATGAGACTTGTATGAGACTGGCAGGGACAGGAGTCACATTACAGGCAAGTAGCCTCTGTGTGATGTGGGTCAGCAATACAGATAAGATCTCTGCTCCATCTCAGGCTATTCTCAATTTCTCCCTATACTTCTTCTTTCTGGACTAGTGCACGCCAATCGCTAGCAATTTGTGAGTGCGATTTTGTGACGCGATTTTTGAATGAATCGCTCCAAAAAATGCTACATGCAGTGTGTTTGTGTTTTTGAAAAAATCACTACGCTGCTGTGAGAACACAGTCATAGGGTAACATTAGCCAAGCGCTTTTCAAATCACTGTTGATTTGAAAAATGCTCAGAAGTACTCTTGGTTTAAAAACGGGCTCTAGGTCTGTTTTTCGCCGCGCGTGTCCACCGCCAGCTTACCCGGCCACACGCGTCTGTCGCCCGCTCACACGCCCGCCCATTCACCCGCCGCACATCCGGCCGTCCGCTCACACGCTGCCCGCTCGGCTCCCTGGCCCTGTCCTCCTGTGTGTGAGAGGCTGAGAGTGTGTGAGAGGCTGGGTCCGTGCTGCGCACATGCGCAGTAGCAAAAAAACACGGACCCAGCTACACACAGACAACTGGGACAGTTGCCTATTATTATATAGGATTTATATAGTGCCATATTTCGCAGAGCTGTACAGAGCATATTGTCTTGTCACTTAATTATTTAAGCTTTTCTCTCCTCACCATTTCTTCCCTTCTCTGCATAAGGGCACAGACACACTATAGGCGCTTTTTACTGAGCGATCTTACCGCGATCACGATTTTAATGTAAGTCTGGCTAAAAAGTGCTCATAAAAGCGCTTATAGTGCTTCACAGTGTAAAAAGGACTGAACAAGTTTTTCCCTGACAAAACATGAATACATACATATGCTATACTGTTAATGCTTCACTCTATATAAAACTAAACAAATGTCCACTAAAAACATATAACAGTCCTTCTTACACTGTGAAGCACCAAACCTCTCTTAGTGTGTATGTGAACTGATAACGAGAGGGGGACGTTGGGCTTGATTCACAAAGTCGTGCTAACTGTTTAGCACGGGCGTGCTAAACAGTTAGCACGTGAAGTGCTGCGATCGCGGACATTTGCGCATGATAATGCTGACTTTTGCACGCGCAAAAGTCCACGTTATCGCACGCAAATGTCTGTGATCGCGGCACTTTGCGCGTGCAAAAGTCCACGAGCGGCACTTCACGTGCTAACTGTTTAGCACGCCCGTGGTTGGGGGTGTTTGACATAAGAGCGGATTCCCTCTGCAGTGTTACCCCCCTACCTCTGCTGGACAGGATACGAAAGGGGAGAGCTGCATGACTACAGGACATGATATGGGATCTGGCACAAAACGAATGGGGAGAGCTACAGGATGACAAGCAGACGATCTCACACTGCAGGAGGCATAGTTAGAGAAAAAATATTACTTTATCAAGGCATGTGCCAGTACAGTGCAGGGCAGCAGCAGAAGCCACAGCTGTCACTTTCCTGTAACAGGGTGACTGATGATGACCTCATGACACTGGGCTGCAAATCTCATTCAGTGGGCGTGAATGGGCATGTCTAACTCCAACTGTAACACCGTCCACAGAATCACACTCTGCACCTTCCGTGGAGTGAGAGCTGCAAAATGGAGGGAGTTGCAAGATGGAGCCTGCCATTCTCTTTTATTCATAGTTGTATTGCACAAATATATCTACTTTTATATTGCCCTTCACAAGTGTTTTGTGTCTAATCATTCATTTCAAAGGGATAAGGAGGCTCAATTTAGTGACTTTTTTTTTGGTTCAGTTCCTCTTTAAGAAGGGCAAAAAATCAGACCCAGGAAATTATAGACCTGTAAACTTAACATCAGTTGTATGCAAACTGTTTGAGGGGTTACTAAGAGATACTATACATACATGACTTCATAGTAGAAAATAATCTTATTTCTCAGCATCAACATGGGTTTACTAAAGACAGGTCATGTTTGACTAACATGCTCTGCTTTTATGAGGTAGTGAATGCTAATGTGGATATTAGGAATGCTGTAGATGTGATATACTTGGACTTTGCAAACGCCTTCGACACTGTTCCCAACAAAAGTCTGGTGCAAAAGTTGAGGATGCAAGGACTGGGGAAGAGCCTGTGTGCATTGATAGGGAACTTGGCTAATGGACAGAAAACAAAGAGTTGTGGTCAATGGATCATACTCAAAATGGAAGACTGTTAGCAGTGGGGTCCCACAGGGGTCTGTACTGGGTCCAGTGCTCTTCAATTTATTTATGAATGACCTAGAAGATGCAATAGTGAGCAATGTTGCTATTTTTGCAGATGATACAAAATTGTGCAGAATCATCAACTCTCAGGAAGATAGTGTCATATTGCAACAGGATCTGGATAGGATGGCTATATGGGCACATACATGGCAGATGAAATTCAATGTTGAAAAATGTAAAGTCATGCATTTTGGTCGTACCAATGGTCTAGCACCATACAAAATAATTGGGATACAGTTGGGGACATCAAACTTGGAGAAGGACTTAGGAGTACTCATCGACAACAAGTTAAATAATTGTACTCAATGCCAAGCCGCTGCAGCTAAAGCTAACAAAATTTTGGGATGCATTAAAGGGAAATAAAAACTCGAGATGCTAGCATAATATTGCCCCTGTTTAACTCTCTAGGAAGGCCACATCTGGAATATGGAATTCAGTTCTGGGCGCCACATTACAAAAAAGATATTGCAGTTTTAGAGCAGGTGCAGAGACGAGCAACAAAATTGATACGTGGGATGGAAGGTCTCGCTTACCAAGAAAGGTTAGATAAACTGGGTTTATTTAGCCTAGAGAAAAGATGCCTTAGAGGGGATCTAATTAACATGTATAAATACATCAGAGGGCAATATAATAGCTTGACGGATGAGCGTTTTGTCCCTAAGCCTTCTCAAAGGACTAAAGGACATAATTTGCGCATGCAGGAAAAACGTTTTAGCCATTTATTTAGGAAAGGGTTTTTTATAGTAAGAGTGATTAAGATGTGGAATGCATTGCCACAGAAAGTCGTTATGGCAAACTCTATACCTGCATTTAAAAAGGGCTTAGATGCTTTCCTTGCGTTAACCAGCTGGGAGGTATAGACGAGCTCAGCTCGTCCATTACCGCCGGAGGCTGCCGCTCAGGCCCTGCTGGGCCGATTTTAATGAAATAAAAAGGAGCACACGCAGCCGGCACTTTGCCAGCCGCGTGTGCTACCTGATCGCCGCCGCAGCGACGAAAGAGGGCCCCCCCAGCCGCCCGAGCCCAGCGCAGCCGGACCAAACAGTTCCGGCCAGCGCTAAGGGCTGGATCGGAGGCAGCTGACGTCAGGACGTCGGCTGACGTCCATGACGTCACTCCGCTCGTCGCCATGGTGACGAGGAAAGCATAACAAGAAGGGCTGCTCATCGCAGCCTTTCTTGTTACTTCTGATCGCATCCTCTAGTGGGCTTTCATGCAGCCAACTTTTAGTTGGCTGCATGCAATAGTTTTTTTTTAATTAAAAAAAAAAGTCTGGTCGCCAGCCTGGCGATCTTAATAGAACGCCAGGCTGGTTAAAAGACATCCATGGCTACAATTACTAGGTAATGCCTAATGATGTTGATCCAGGGATTTTGTCTGATTGCCATCTGGAGTCGGGAAGATATTTTTTCCCTTTTGGGGCTAATTGGACCATGCCTTGTAAAGGTTTTTTCGCCTTCCTCTGGATCAACAGGGATATGTGAGGGAGCAGGCTGGTGTTGTAATTTGTTCTCTGGTTGAACTCGATAGACGTATGTCTTTTTTCAACCAAAATAACTATGTAACAAACCCCTCACAGATAGTGCCCCGGTTGGGATTAGAACCAGGGACCCAGTGCTGCAAGGCAAGTGCGCTAACCACTGTGCTAATGTGCTGCCTCTTATAGCTATGCATTTTATATCCAAGCTTCCTTTACATAATAACTGCAATGTGCCCCTGTGAGCTTCTATGTATATGAATAGCAGCTTCTGCTGTAGCCTTATGTCTCACCTGCCATGGCCAGGCATTCTTAGCGGAATTGGCTCCTCCTACTACACGTGCATTGTCCTGAGAATCTTCAATGTACTGAACATCAAGGCAGTGTCCTTTAGGAAGAGGAATGAGATACATTTAATAACGCATTTTTATTGGTTAATCATTCATATATGAATTATAAATATATAATATTATAAATTAAAAAGAAAAGTTCACACACAGGTGTCAGGTCAGGTCATCTCCTTAAAGGCCAATCTGCCCCCAAAATATTGTTTCCATTTTAGTTTGATTTTGGTCAGCTGAACTCAGTGCCAGCTTGTTACCTCTGAGGCTCTCTGGTAGCAGGAGGTCCCCTTTGTTTTGTTTGTTGCCGCAGAGCCATGAGGGTGCAGCAGAGAAAACTGATTGTTGGATTCACAATAGCTTTGGAGAATGTTATTATTCATCTCTCTAACATTGCTGCACATTACCACATGCCTATATCTCTACAATGACAGAATGTTTTGACATGAGAATGGCAGTAAAAGAAAATCTCATTGTTTCATAACGTTAAGTACACATTATTATCTATAATAAAATGAAAGAGTCACCTGAAACACTCTATACAGCACAATCCCCAGTATCCTGCACCAACGGGGATTGTCTGCATATGGATACTGGTGCTTGTTGTCAGTTGCTTCAGCAACCGGCTGAAAAAGCCCCCTGTTAGATACTTACCGAGCCTCCAGCAAAGTCAGTCTCCCTGTATTTCCCCACGAGATACGATTGGCTTTCCGGCTTCCCCACTGCACAGAAGCCGGAGTGTCAGCTGACTTGCATCAGGTCATGTGACCCGCCGGCTTCTGTACACAGACGCTGAAAGCCACTAGGAGCCCGCAAGGAGGTACAGGGTTTCTGTCAGCCATTGCTGGAGGCTTGGTAAGTATTTTAATGCTTGCCAGCACCCACAGAAAGCCCCCCAAAAGAGGCCCCGTTATATCTCAGGCATGCCGGTTACTTGAGACTTCCAGTTGCCTGAATTCTGGATAACGGGGACTTTGCTGTATATTAAATAAGCACCATATTGCAGTCTTAATTATCTCTATATTATTCTTTGACTTCATATATCTTACCAGAGAGGACGAATGCAGTGAGTAAGAGGAGCTTGAACATTGTGGGTAAGTTGATGTGTTGGCAGTTATTACTGCACGCACTTTTATATATACAGTGTAAGCTATTGGAAACATACATGGGAATATTCACAGATGTAACATATGCTAAATTTGCCAGATTTGTGTTGGCCGTTATCTCTTAATGAGGAAACGTCGACTGTTGACGCAATCTACACGTAGCTGGAAAGTACAACATGGGAAACTATGCAATTTTAAGTCTCTATCTGACAAAAAGTGGAAATGAACCCACAAAAAATAACAGAGTTAAACTGAATATGGATAAGCCTCACTTTAAAAAGGCTTGGAGTTTTCTAGAGGAGCTGAAATCTTGGCCCTGTTGGGCTAAGAAAAGTTAAACTGTGTGCCTTTCCAGACTTAGTGAAATTATTTTCTGAACAATCCACTTTAGATTTTGGAAGCTTACTATAATACGCTTTAGCTTTTGGAAGCTTACTGTGTTTTACTGTCATTTATATTGGGCAAATCTTTGTTTCCTAAATTTTCAGTCTTGAAGAATAAGATTATTTTCCCATGGTGATTCTAGAAATAGTTGAGTACTTTTTATCTCTGAGCAAATTATTCAGTTTCATGAAATTTCAGAACAATTTTGCTTTGGCATGGGGCAGTTGCCCATAAACCATAAGGCCCTCTTAGCCAGAGCCAAATAGAGCATAGAACAACTAGCACATCTAATGATGTCTATGCTGGCTGCTGCAAGAATTCCACTGTAAGCATCAGTCGATCCAGAACCTTAATATTTTCAGGACTCAAATTTCTTAGCATTTCATTTTGGATATTACTGATCCAGACTTTGATTACTTTGGCAACAGGAACTAAGGTTACAGCTGCCCTAAAAAAAATAACCAAAAATTAACCTTTTGAGGTCCAAGTCTCTGTCCATAAGATCTTTTTAAAGGACACCAACTCATTTAGAAGCAGAATGACATTGCAAACAATCTTCATTCACAAAGCATCCACAATTGGGCTTGACTGAATGAAGCTCCTGAAACCGTTTTTCTTTTCAGAGATGCCTTTTTAACCATCTTGGCCCACTCATCCAAAACAACATCTTTAATTTCCTTACTGATTGGAAATGAAATATGAAGATTGCTTGTTGGTTTATAATGTTTTTATTTATGTTTTGTTTAGAAGAAGGTTCATCTACCCACTCAATGGCATCTCTAAATGCACGATGAATGAAGCAATAAGAGAAACATCCTGAAATCCTGAATCTTCTTCATGAAAAGAAAATTACAAATACTCACCATCTCTTGAAGACATTGGTCTTGAAGGTCGAGGAACTGAGGAACAAGCAGATTTAGACAGCTCAGAAACAGTATCTTTGACTACTTGCCTTATTAGCAAAAGTATACTAGTTTTCTGTCCTTTAAAGCAATGACCAGACAACAGAAATCTCACCTTTTCTTGTTTGACAGAGACGGTTTTCCAGAAATCCAGATTTGCTGGATATTAGGCAAGACAGCCCATCTTGCATGAAGGCATGGCAAAAAGAACTAGGAACCCAAATTACCGTATATACTCGAGATTTTGGGTCAAAAAAATTGTAACAAAAGTGGGGGTCTCGGCTTATACTTGAGTCATAACTTACTGCCAGTGTCGTCCTTCTCCCCGAGTGCCCCCTTTATCAAATGCCGGTCAGCTTGTGTAGGCAATTTCTTAATTGTGCAGGAAGAATGCACTGCAATGAGGTGACGGATCCCTGTGTCTGCAAACCCCATCCCCCCATTGGCATACGCTGCATGGTTTGGAGCAGGAGCCTTCACTCACCCATCCTCGCCGGCAGAGCGGAGCAGCGAAGTATATGCCTGCTGTCAGTCCCCCCTAATTCAGAGATTCCAGCAGCTTTTAAAAAGTTGTATAGATTTATGCTTATCACTGCCATGTGGGCTATTGTCTGACTTTGGAAGTCTAGGAGTTTATCTATACAGCTGGTTAAAGGAATTCTATCCATTGAAACAACTTTTTTTTTAATACTCTATATTAGTGTACACATTACCACTAGTGCTAGGGGCACTTTATTTATTCACCCAGGTCTCTCTCTCACTATCCCTGCTTAAAAATTCATTTCTCACACAGCTCATAGTAGTTTGGGTCACCCTGAGCTGCTTGGTTACTCTGTCACACAGCTCGCAAATATATTTCACTGTGTCACTCACAGCATGCAGGAGACATGAGGAGAAACAGGCTGATCTGAGGTGGTAACAGGTAACTAAATGAGCTGGAATATTGCTGGAATATAACTAGCTATACCACGAGTCTGTGTTTACACTCAGACTGGCTGCCTGCTTGAGGTGATTCACTCCAGGCTGCATCCACTTTACAAGCTGCTGAGAGGGGCAGACCACTGTCTACAATCAGCATTATTATCTTTATCAGTCAAGAGAAGCAAAGATAATAAACACACATTGCTAGAATCTTTAACCCCTTACCACCATATCAACAAGATTATTTCAGCAAGGTGATAATTAAACTATAAACTGAGGAGTTAATAGCAACTCCCCTGTGCAGAGACATGGTCTAGCCCTCTGGGAGCCCAGTATTTAGATACATTTTGTATCCAACACTGACGCCAAAACTGACGGAGGATTTTACAGCTGAGAGGAACAGCTGTGTGAGGAATCAAATTGCTCCTAGTACTTGTCCTAATGTGTGCTACAACATACAGCATTTCAAAATAAATGCATACATCGATAGTATTCCTTTAAGGAGAGCCTGGATACGATTATGTTGGTTGATAGGATGCACTATTCCAGTTTGGATAATCTATTCGATTTGGGATGAGTGGATGGCATATTGAAGTAATAACAGGGTTTGATGTATTCTACTGCATATTTCTTTTTTTATTCACTGGGGAAATTATTATTCTAATGCTGGGGATACACGGTACGACCCGGCGGCTCGATTAGCCGCCGGATCGACTCCCGCCGCGTCCCCGCTCGTCCCCGCCGCCGTCCAGATCGATTCCTTATCTTCCGCTCGACTCCCCGCTATTGTCCGCCCGCGGGGATCGAGCGGGCGGGGATCGAGCGGGCGGGGATCGAGCGGGGTCATCAGACTTGTCGGAAATTATCAATCGAGCCATCAGCGGCTCGATTGATAAGGGGGAAAACGTACCGTGTATCCCCAGCATTACACTGTTACTGCCTATAGAGCGTGCCCTAGTGGCTGCAGCTCAAGCGCTTTGAGTCTGCCAGGAGAAAAGCGAATTATAAATGTTATTTGTCTTGTCTATTGTTTTTTTTAATCTTCCTTTCTACTACTTTTATGAATGTAACGTAACATTGTTTTCTGTTGGTTTTGTTGTTTTGTTCGGTGTTTATGGATCGTTAGCATAAATAACATGTTACCTTCTGCACTTTATGGTAAAGTTTTCATGAACTTTGATCAATAAAATCATTTGTAAACAAAAAGAATCTAAGTGACTAGATCCTATCCTCGTTGAACATGTTGGAGGCAACCTTGAGATTGAGCAACATCTAGAGTATCCTGCTGATTCCTGAGACTTCACATGACCAGGCACATTATCTTGCTGGGCTGAGCCATGGTCATCCTCTGGAATAACAAAAATCTCCCTTTTTCATATTAGATGATTGACCATAGTGATGCTCTTTGATGAAAAATACACTTCTGGCCTTTTACCTATTTGTTTTCTGGTACCTTCTTTAATACTTTCAATATGAGTAGCTGAAAATAGCAAATGGTAGGATTTGAAAAGTTTCCTTTGTGAGTAAAAGAAAGTGTAGCGCAATTTAGGTAAATTTACAAAAGTTAAGAAAACAAATTATTTATTTATATAGCGCCGACATATTACGCAGCGCTGTACAGAGTATATTTTCTTGTCACTAACTGTCCTTCAGAGGGGCTCACAATCTAGTCCCTACCATAGTCATATGTCTATGTGTGTATCATGTAGTCCATGAATTGTAGTCAAGGGCCAGTTTTAGGGGGAAGCCAATTAACTTATCTGTATGTTTTTAGGATGTGGGAGGAAAACAAAGTGCCCGGAGGAAACCCACGCAGACACAGGGAGAACATACAAACTCCTTGCAGATGTTGACCAGGCTGGGATTCGAACCAGGGACCCAGCGTTGCAAGGCAAGAGCGCTAACCACTACGCCTCCCTCACTAAAGATATCTGAGAGGGCACTTCTGCCCTGAGTTTACATAGACTGGCAATGCCTATGCCGGTACCTACAGATAGGTGCCAGGAGAGGAGATGCTCACGGCTGAGAGAGTACAGGAAGAGATTCCTGGGGAGCCCTAAATAATAACAAATAATAAGTTAAACCAGCTCACACCAGGCAGCAGAAACAAAATAATAAGAAAACTCCTTTTTTTTTTTTCTATGTAAGTGCAGAACTTATCAGAAATCATAACATCACAAGGGAGGTCAGAGTAAAGAGCACTGTAGACCGGGGTACAGAGTAAGGCTACTCAGATGTTTCTGGTGTGACCCAGACTTTATCACTTCAAGGAAGCCTGGATGACGAACAATTCATGATCAATGGAATTTGAGGACAATTTCCATTGGCCTCTCTCTCTCTCCAAGAACTTTGAAACTTAATCACTTTCGACCACTGCCAACAAAAGTCCAAAGGACAGTTCATAAAATATTATCTTAACTAGGCTACCTAAGCCCGTGTAAAAACGGGCTCTAAGTAGTGATTAGAGATGGCCTGAACCTCCGATTTTCAGTTCGCGAACCGGGTTCGTGAACTTCCACAAAAGGTTCGGTTTGCGCGAACTTTCGCGAACCGCAATAGACTTCAATGGGGATGCGAACTTTGAAAACTAGAAACATTTATGCTGGCCACAAAAGTGATGGAAAAGATGTTTCAAGGGGTCTAACACCTGGAGGGGGGCATGGATGAGTGGGATAGACGCCAAAAGTCCCTTTGAAAAAATCTGGATTTGACGCAAAGCAGCGTTTTAAGAGGAGAAATCACATTGAATGCTAAATTGCAGGACTAAAGTGCTTTAACCACTTGAGGACCACAGTCTTTCTACCCCTTAAGGACCAGAGCCTTTTTCTCCATTCAGACCACTGCAGCTTTCACGGTTTATTGCTCAGTCATACAACCTACCACCTAAATGAATTTTACCTCCTTTTCTTATCACTAATACAGCTTTCTTTTGGTGCTATTTGATTGTTGCTGCGAGTTTTAGTTTTTATTATATTCATCCAAAAAGACATGAATTTTGTCAAAAAAATGACTTTTTTAACTTTCTGTGCTGACATTTTTCAAATAAAGTAAAATTTCCTATACATTTGAGCGCGAAAGTTATTTTGCTACATGTCTTTGATTAAAAAAAAAACATTCAGTGTATATTTATTGGATTGGGTAAAAGTTATAGCGTTTACAAACTATGGTGCCCAAAGTGAATTTTCCATTTTAAAGCATCTCTGACTTTTCTGACCACCTGTCATGTTTCATGAGGTGCTAAAATTCCAGAATAGTATAAATACCCCCCAAATGACCCCATTTTGGAAAGAAGACATCCCAAAGTATTCACTGAGAGGCATGGTGAGTTCATAGAAGATTTTATTTTTTGTCACAAGTTAGCGGAAAATGACACTTTGTGACAAAAAAAAAAAAAGGTTTCCATTTCTTCTAACTTGCAACAAAAAAAAAATGAAATCTGCCACGGACTCACTATGCTCCTCTCTGAATACCTTGAAGGGTCTTCTTTCCAAAATGGGGTCATTTGTGGGGTGTGTTTACTGTCCTGGCATTTTGGGGGGTACTAAATTGTAAGCACCCCTGTAAAGCCTAAAGGTGCTCATTGGACTTTGGGCCCCTTAGCGCAGTTAGGGTGCAAAAAAGTGCCACACATGTGGTATTGCTGTACTCAGAAGAAGTAGTATAATGTGTTTTGGGGTGTATTTTTACACATACCCATGCTGGGTGGGAGAAATATCTCTGTAAATGACAATTTTTTGATTTTTTTTTTACACACAATTGTCCATTTACAGAGATATTTCTCCCACTCAGCATGGGTATGTGTAAAAATACACCCCAAAACACATTATACTACTTCTCCTGAGTACGGTGATACCACATGTGTGGCACTTTTTTGCACCCTAACTGCGCTAAGGGGCCCAAAGTCCAATGAGTACCTTTAGGTTTTCACAGGTCATTTTGTGACATTTGGTTTCAAGACTACTCCTCACGGTTTAGGGCCCCTAAAATGCCAGGGCAGTATAGAACCCCACAAGTGACCTCATTTTAGAAAGAAGACACCCAAAGGTTTTCCGTTAGGAGTATGGTGAGTTCATAGAAGATTTTATTTTTTGTCACAAGTAAGCAGAAATTTATTTTAATTCTTTTTTTTCACAAAGTGTCATTTTCCGCTAACTTGTGACAAAAAATAAAATCTTCTATGAACTCACCATACTCGTAACGGAATACCTTTGGGTGTCTTCTTTCTAAAATGGGGTCATTTGTGGGGTTCCTATACTGTCCTGGCATTTTAGGCGCCCTAAACCATGAGGAGTAGTCTTGAAACCAAATGTCGCAAAATGACCCGTGAAATCCTAAAGGTACTCATTGGACTTTGGGCCCCTTAGCGCACTTAGGGTGCAAAAAAGTGCCACACATGTGGTACCGCTGTACTCAGGAGAAGTAGTATAATGTGTTTTGTGGTGTATTTTTACACATACCCATGCTGGGTGGGAGAAATATCTCTGTAAATGACAATTTTTTGATTTTTTTTACACACAATTGTACATTTACAGAGAGATTTCTCCCACCCAGCATGGGTATGTGTAAAAATACACCCCAAAACACATTATACTACTTCTCCTGAGTACGGCGATATGACATGTGTGACACTTTTTTGCAGCCTAGGTGCGCTAAGGGGCCCAACATCCTATTCACAGGTCATTTTGAGGCATTTGTTTTCTAGACTACTCCTCACGGTTTAGGGCCCCTAAAATGCCAGGGCAGTATAGGAACCCCACAAGTGACCCCATTTTAGAAAGAAGACACCCCAAGGTATTCCGTTAGGTGTATGGTGAGTTCATAGAAGATTTTATTTTTTGTCACAAATTAGTGAAAAATGACACTTTGTGAAAAAACAATAAAAATCAATTTCCGCTAACTTTTGACAAAAAATAAAATCTTCTATGAACTCGTCATACACCTAACAGAATACCTTGGGGTGTCTTTTTTCTAAAAAGGGGTCACTTGCGGGGTTCCTATAATGCCCTGGCATTTTACGGGCCCAAAACCGTGAGTAGTCTGGAAACCAAATGTCTCAAAATGACTGTTCAGGGGTATAAGCATCTGCAAATTTTGATGACAGGTGGTCTATGAGGGGGCAAATTTTGTGGAACCAGTCATAAGCAGGGTGGCCTTTTAGATGACAGGTTGTATTGGGCCTGATCTGATGGATAGGAGTGCTAGGGGGGTGACAGGAGGTGATTCATGGGTGTCTCAGGGGGTGGTTAGAGGGGAAAATAGATGCAATTAATGCACTGGGGAGGTGATCGGAAGGGGGTCTGAGGGGAATCTGAGGGTTTGGCCGAGTGATCAGGAGCCCACACGGGGCAAATTAGGGCCTGATCTGATGGGTAGGTGTGCTAGGGGGTGACAGGAGGTGATTGATGGGTGTCTCAAGGTGTTATTAGTGGGGGGAATAGATGCAAGCAATGCACTGGCGAGGTGATTAGGGCTGGAGTCTGAGGGTGTGGGCAGGTGGTTGGGTGCCCTAGGGGCACATAGGGGTCTAATCTGATGGGTAGCAGTGACAGGTGGTGACAGGGGGTGATTGATGGGTAATTAGTGGGTGTTTAGAGGAGAGAACAGATGCAATGCACTTGGGAGGTGATCTGACGGCGGGTCTGCAGGCGATCAGATGGTGTGGGTGGGTGTTCAGATTGCCTGCAAGGGGCAGGTTAGGGGCTGATTGATGGGTGGCAGTGACAGGGGGTAATTGATGGGTGGCAGTGACAGGGGGTGATTGATGGGTGATTGATAGGTGATTGACAGGTGATCAGTTGGTTATTACAGGGAAGAACAGATGTAAATAATGCACTGGTGAATTGATAAGGGGGGTCTGAGGGCAATCTGAGCATGTGGGTGGTTGATTGGGTGCCCGCAAGGGGCAGATTAGGGTCTAATCTGATGGGTAACAGTGACAGGTGGTGATAGGGGGTGATTGATGGGTGATTGATGGGTAATTAGTGGGTGTTTAGAGAAGAGAACAGATGTAAACAATGCACTTGGGAGGTGATCTGACGACAGGTTTGCGGGCGATCTAATGGTGTGGGTGGGTGATCAGATTGCCCGCAAGGGGCAGGTTAGGGGCTGATTGATGGGTGGCAGTGACAGGGGGTGATTGATGGGTGATAGGTGATTGGCAGGTGATTGACAGGTGATCAGTGGGTTATTACAGGGAAGAACAGATGTAATTAATGCACTGGCGAATTGATAAAGGGGGGTCTGAGGGCAATCTGAGCGTGTGGGCGGGTGATTGGGTGCCCGCAAGGGGCAGATTAGGGTCTGATCTGATAGGTAACAGTGACAGGTGGTGATAGGGGGTGATTGATGGGTGATTGATGGGTAATTAGTGGGTGTTTAGAGAAGAGAACAGATGTAAACAATGCACTTGGGAGGTGATCTGATGGCGGGTTTGCGGGCGATCTAATGGTGTGGGTGGGTGATCAGATTGCCCGCAAGGGCAGGTTAGGGGCTGATTGTTGGGTGGCAGTGACAGGGGGTGATTGATGGGTGATTGATGGGTGATTGACGGGTGATTGACAGGTGATTGACAGGTGATCAGGGGGGATAGATGCATACAGTACACAGGGGGGGGGGGGGCTGGGGAGAATCTGAGAATCTGAGGGGTGGGAGGGTGATCAGGACAGGAGTCCCCAGGGGGCAGTTTAGGGAATTTAAAAAAAAATAGCGTTGACAGATAGTGACAGGGAGTGATTGATGGGTTATTAGGAGGGTGATTGGGTGCAAACAGTGGTCTGGGGAGTGGGCAAGGGGGGTCTGAGGGGTGCTGTGGGCGATCAGGGGGCGGGGGGGCAGCTAAGTGTGTTTGGGTGCAGACTAGGGTGGCTGCAGCCTGCCCTGGTGGTCCCATGGACACTGGGACCACCAGGGCAGGAGGCAGCCTGTATAATACACTTTGTATACATTACAAAGGGTATTATACACTTTGTAGTGGCGATCGCGGGGTTAACAACCCACCGGCGCTTCCGAACGGCCGGCGGGTTGTCGTCGCGGGTGGGCGGAGCCAGCTGCCAGGGGAAGTGCGAGTCATCAATGACGCGATCGCTCCCCCGGCATGCCGAAAAGACACAACGCCGTTGGGCGTATTGCGGTCCTTTCGGCGTCCACTTTGCCGCCGCCCATCGGCTGTGGGCAGTCCGCAAGTGGTTAAAACATCTTGCATGTGTATACATCAATCAGGGAGTGTAATTAGAGTACTGCTTCAAACTGACACAACAAACTCACTGTGTAACGCACCGCAAACAGCTGTTTGCGTAGTGACGGCCGTGCTGACCATGGCGATAGCGGTTTTCAAGCCCATATGATCGCCGGGCTGTGGTAGCTCAATGATAGAACAACAGTGACTGCCCAGCTGATCAAATTTGGTCTGTCCACAATGAAGCAACGACCTTATTATCTTCTTGCATGTAGGTAGGCATAGGTAGGTGCCCCAGTATAGGTAGGTAGGCATAGGTAGGTGCCCCAGTAGTTAGCTAGGCATAGGTAGGAGTCCCAGTATAGGTAGGTAGGCATAGGTAGGAGTCCCAGTATAGGTAGGTAGGCATAGGTAGGTGTCTCAGTATAGGTAGATAGGCATAGGTAGGTGCCCCAGTAGTTAGCTAGGCATAGGTATGAGTCCCAGTATAGGTAGGTAGGCATAGGTAGGAGTCCCTTTATAGGTAGGTAAGCATAGGTAGGTGTCCCAGTATAGGTAGATAGGCATAGATAGGTGCCCCAGTAGTTAGCTAAGCATAGGTAGGTGCCCCAGTACAGGTAGGTAGGCATAGGTAGGTGTCCCAGTATAGGTAGATAGGCATAGGTAGGTGCCCAAGTAGTTAGCTAGGCATAGGTAGGAGTCCTAGTATAGGTAGGTAGGCATAGGTAGGAGTCCCATTATTGGTAGGTAGGCATAGGTCGGTGTCCCAGTATAGGTAGATAGGCATAGGTAGGTGCCCCCGTAGTTAGCTAGGCATAGGTAGGAGTCCCAGTATAGGTAGATAGGTATAGGTAGGAGTCCCAGTATAGGTAGGTATGCATAGGTAGGTGTCCCAGTATAGGTAGATAGGCATAGGTAGGTGGCCCAGTAGTTAGCTAGGCATAGGTAGGAGTCCCAGTATAGGTAGGTAGGTGTCCCAGTATAGGTAGATAGGCATAGGTAGGTGCCCCAGTAGTTTGCTAGGCATAGGTAGGAGTCCCTGTATAGGTAGGTAGGCATAGGTAGGTGCCCTAATATAGGTAGGTAGGCATAGGTAGGTGCCCATCAGTATAGGTATTAGGTAGGCATAGGTAGGTGTCCCAGTATAGATAGTTAGGCAGGGCCTGGCTGGCACAGTAATAGCAATTAACAAGGTCCAGCTGCAACAGATAGGACTGTATAATGCAGTGTCAGTGGGCAACACAAAAAAAAACACATCAGGAGAACAATAGCTCTCAAAAGAGCTCTTGTGGGGTGCTATTTTAGCAATATCAATCAGCCAGGAGCAAGCTAACAAGCCTACAAGAGCCTAACTAACCTTTTCCTATGAGAGTCTGCCAGCAGCTGTCCATTCACTAATTAATGCAGGCACACAAGTGAGTGTAATAGCCAGCGCTGCCTGCCTTTTATAAGGGGGGGGAATGACTCCAGGAGAGAGTGTAGCCTAACTGGCTACAATGTGCCTGCTGACTGTGATGTAGAGGGTCAAAGTTGACCCTAATGGTGCACTATGGGGGCGAACCAAACTTCCGGAAAAGTTTGCGTTCCATGGCGAACGCGAACCACCGGAAGTTCGCCTGGAACTGTTCGCCGGCAAACCATTTGGGCCATCTCTAGTAGCAATTTAACCGTGCTTGCCCGCCACCCACGCTCCCGCCATGCACGCGCCCACCTGCCTGCCGCGTGCGTGCACACGCCCTCCCTGCTCCCTGGCCTCACCTCCTGTCCTAACGGCTTTCTGTACTGCACACATGCGCAGTACAAAAAAGCTTCGGACGGACAGACAGGGAAAGTGGATGATGCAGGGACAGTTAGGTTTTATTGTATGAGATAGTATTTTAAGTGTCACCATCCATGAGGGACACAGGATTTAGGGCCCATTTCCACTATAGCGAATTCGCATGCGTTTTTCGCATGCAAATTCGCATAGCAATACAAGTGAATGGGACTGTTTCCACTTGTCAGGATTCCTTTGCGTTTTTCTGTGCAGAAAAAATTCGCATGGCAAAGCCATCAGAATTCGCATATCGCTATGCGAATCGCATACAATGTATTTAATAGGAAATTCGCATGTGCTTTAGTTATGCGAATTTCCATGCGAATTCGCATAGAAACAATGGAAAATCACACCAGCACTGCCATGGTTAAATTCGCATACATCGTCATCCATGCGAATTCGCATACGAATTCACATGAAAATTTGCATAGACCCGCATGCGAAATTCGCACCAGCATGCGAATTTTTACCGCGGCGATTCGCACCGCACAAGTGGAAATGCAGCCTAAGTCCCCAATGTTCCTGGTAAGGAAGAAGACAGGAGATCAGTGCTGGATTAAAAACTAAACAAAAAACTAAACATGTACACCCATCTACTGGAGTTCAAGATGAAGAGCCTGCAGTCAATAATCACAGCAGCTCAACATGGAGATTGGATGTGTTGTTTAGACTTATGAGACACGTATTTTCACATTCCAGTCAATCCATTATTTTAACCACTTCAGCCTACCGGTGTTTTCCCCTCAAGGACAGAAGCAATTTTCCTCTGTCAGTGCTCCTCCCATTCATTCACCAGTAACTTTATCACTACTGATCATATGTAAATTATCTATACCTTGTTTTTTTTACACAAATTAGACTTTTGGAAGTAATACTTGTTATATTATAGGGAAATAAAAGAAAAAAAAAATATACAGAATTTCTCCAATTACATCCCCTATAGTTTTTAAATAAGCAATGCTACTATAAATAAAACCTACACATTTTATTTGTCCATTAGTCCCGGCTATCACAACATTTAAATTATATTCCTAGTACAATGTATTGCGTCAATATATTATTTGGAAATACAGGTGTCTTTTTTCAGTCTTGTGGTATTTTATTATTTGCTAACATAATACAAAATTTCTTTCATGACATACATATTAAAAGTCCCTTAATATTTATGTTTTCTTTTTTTTACGTGACTGTTTTTTTTACTGTGTTTGTCTGGTACCCGGGGAGGGGGGGGTGTTAGGCCCCGTTCACACTTGCGGTTCGAGTCCGCAAGTGTCCGGGGTCCGGGTCCCGCAAAGAGATCGTACGGGTCTCTGCAGTGGCCACAAGTTGCCACCAGTTGCGGATCCGGAATGTATCAGTTCCGGCTACAATAAAGTAGCCGGAACTAGATACATTGCAGTGCCAGAAAGGCACCGCAAGCATGGGGGATACCGGCGTGTAGTCCAGGCCCCCCAAGTGGCATAGGACCGGTGCTGGAAGCATCCGGTCCTATTGCCAGTGTGATGAGAAACATCCGTTTCTCATTGCACAGCATGGCCGCATGTTCGGGTCAGGATCCGTCCCGGGTCCGCAGCCACACCGGGACGGACGGCAAAAAATGGAGCATGTTGGAAAAAAGCCGGATCGTCCCGGAGCTGCGTTCCCGGATCGGATCCGGATCCGGACGGTCGCACGAGTGTGAATGGATACATTGATTAACAATGTATCCATTCACCATCCGCTGTGTACGGAGCGTTCCGGGTCCGGGGAAGCCAGACCTGGAACGCTAATGTGAACCGGGCCTTAGAAGGGATTAACATTGTTAATTTTTAATTAAAATTTACCCTGAGTACATTTTTACTTTTTTTGCCACTAGATGGCACTACAGATGGGTTACCATTAAGTGTTCATTTTTTTTTACTATGTCATTTTACTTTCTTTGTTATTAATGGACATGGCCTCTGATCAGGGTCATTTACATTCAATCCAGGCACTGCGATTGGATCGGGGAATACTAGTTCCCCCTCTTTGAACACAGCTATATAAATGCTGCCAGGAATAGGTGGCGGGCAAACGTGCATGAGTGTGCACCCACCACGGAAACACTGGACATGTATAAGCATCCAGATAGACCAGAGCGGCTCCGACCTGGATGTGTATAGTCTTCCAGATAGGATTAAGTGGTTAAATATATGTTTGTTTTTCCATAGGTCATCTCCATCTACCATTTGTCTGCTTGCCCTTCTGCATCTCCTTTCACCAATGATTTTTTCAAAAGTTCATACTGCTTTGATAGCATATTCTTTCTCATACATTATCTAGAGGATAATCCTCTCGATTGTAAGCTTTTGGGAAGGGTCCTCCTCCTTTTGTGTCCTACCTGATCATGCACAGGGCCTAGGGCAATAAAATCAGATAAGATAAGAAGGGCGGCATGACTTGGCGAGAGAAGAGGTCATATGTCAAAGTTAATCACCTCTTCTTGTCCCGCAGAACAGCCAGCCAGCGCCCTGCTCTGCACTAATAGCTGAATTCCATAGTTCCCCAATCCCTGCATCTCTCTCTCACAATTCCTGGTGTGTTATGACAATCAACATCTGCTGTTACCTCCTGATAATCTTTTCCTCTGTATGATGGACATACAAGTTAATGTGAGAAATACCAGGGATTTACATTACAAAGCAGATAGAACTAAGTTCTGCTGAGTTTTAATACAGGCATTCACAGACATCAGTGAGCTCTGCTAGTTTCTTCACTTTCTCCTTTACAACTGTGACACTGACCCCAGCAGCTGTAAATTACACTTTCTTATATCTAGTCTACCTAAATTTATGGCTTTAGGGTTTTTTTTCTTCCTCGCCAGCAGTGGTCTCAGTTAACTCTTTCCTGACTAATTTTCTGTCCTTCAGTTCCTACCTTCTATGAGAACTGCAGTAATAAAAATGTTGTTTGCTTTCCTTTCATTGCTAAACTGTCACTGTCACCTGAGCTGTTACTACCTCTATGCTAGTGTGTATGGTTTGGCATCCTCTCCTTTCCTTAGGCAGTAGAGCATTGTACCATCTTAGCCATCAGCGAAAGCAGAGAGTTTTGAATCAGGATGATACAATTTATTGGCTTAAAAGAAAAAAGTAATCTTTCTGCGAATAAGCCTTATTCAGACTTTGTTCCTGTATACTGTCAATATGTTAGAGCACACCACCATATGTACTTTCAACATTCAAAAGAGATACATAGATTTTTCAGAAAATATAAATAAATATCATTCAGATGCTTTAAAGTGGAGCTGAACTCTTGCACAGGACAGAAGGAAAACATAGAAAAATTCACCTTGTATGTTTTTAGAGAGCCTGTGTAATTCCCCCTAATCTGTGTCTAATCTGAAGTTGTAATTTGATCTCTCTCCTGTGTCCCCTGACTGCCACAACATCTAAGCTCATTTGAAAGCACAGGATGTTAACAATATGTCTGCTTCCATGAAAGCAGGAAGTAGACACTGCCGATTAATTGCAGGATTTGTATCAGCTGTAACAAAGTAATGTTTGTTTTTTTTAAGGTTATTATGTTGTTGTGTATCTTTTGAAGCAGAGAGAAAGTTCTGAGTTCAGGTCCGCTCTAATTACAACCAAACATCCAAAGTGGGTATTGAGAGGATGTTTGCTACATACCTGTTCTCTGTTTTGGATGGGGCTCTCTCCATTGAGCTGCCCTGTCACCTGTTTGTGGCTCTGACTGTAACGAGTCGCCCAGAGGACAAAGAAGCAGTGCATGCTCTGGCCACTTGCGACTTGCGCAAGTTTTCTGCTCCTTCCCAGATGTGCACAGCAACCAATGCCAGTATAGTGTTATGCATTCTTGACAAGTAACAACAACAATAACAATAATATTTTTATAGTGCTTTTCTCCCTGGGGACTCAAAGCACTGTGACCCTGCATTATGCAATCTCAAATGCTCAGGAAAAGAGGTGAGTTTTTAGCCTTTTTTTAAAGCTGTCCAGAGAAGGAGCCTCTCGTACTGATTGTGGAAGTGAATTCTATAGAGTAGGGGCTGCATAGGAAAAGGCCCGAGCACCAAATGTTCAGTGTATCCTTGGAATAACCAGCTTCATCTTGTTAGCAGAGCGGAGGGTGCGTGGAGGGGCATACAGTTCCAATAGATACACTATGTATTTGGGGGTATACATCAGCATCATTTCTCAAGTATGCATGCCCAGAACACTATTGACTGCTGTGCACATTCGGGCAGGAGCGCAAATTGCAGGAATCAATAAAGCAGACAGAGCATCCTCTGATTCTTGGCTGAATGGGGGGCAGAGCAGCACACCTGAAATGAGCCCATTCAAACCAATGATCGCTAGTCAGAGTGTTGGACAGAATGTTTTTTGGTGGTGGCGGGGGGGGGGGGGGGCAGCGGTAGGTGACAGCAGGCCTAGGGCACTGGAAAGTACAAATCCGGCCTTGATCATGCACCTCCATTACTGTGCACCCATGCTATGCATTTGAGTGAACTCAACTTGCCTAATCCCCATGCTCCCATACAGTGACTGACTAAGCATTACCTTGTACTCCAACTGTGCTGCGTGATCTGGCTTTTCTTGTATTCCTGTATTGTCGTATTGCTGTACGTAACCCCTAAATATTGTCTGTAACCGTAACTAATGTCCAACGCTGCTTAAAGAGACTCTGTAACAAATTGTTTATCTTTATTTCTTCTATGCTATAAGTTCCTATGCCTTTTCTAATGTGGTCTGGCTTACTGCAGCTTTTCCTAATTGCACAGTAGCTGTGTTATCTCTGTTATATGATCTAATCTTCTCTCTATAGTCGGCACAGTCAGGCTGAGGCAGTCAGACTGGAATGTGCAGGGCTGCTTGTGATTAGCTAGAAGCTGTACACACCCCCTGCAGGCTCTGTGTGACTAACACACTCTGCTTAGCTGAGCCTATTAGAAGCTGGTTAGTTTGTTTGTAAACACTGCCTAAAACTGGCAATTACAAGCCAGGTTTGCAGCAGAGAATGGCAGAAACAGCACAGAGGGGACCAGGAGCACATAATGAATAGAATGGTATGCTTTTTATTGTAAGAATTTCAGAGTACAGATTCTCTTTAATATGTTGGCGCTTTATAAATACAATAAATAAATAGAGGATATACTGCTTCTAATGTTGTCAGATTATCTTTTTCTGTTTCGCCAGAAGCATGCAATAGAAAGTCTTGAAGAATGTGGTTAGATTCTAAGCTATCAAAAAAGTTATCAGTATCTCAGTATTTTAAAATAGTGTTTCTGGGAACATTCTTCAATACCAATACTTGGGCATGCTTCCAGAAGAAAAGATACATGCCCTGCAGAAGAAATTGAGCAACCTGCTATGCTTTTAAGCATTGTCAGCCCCAATCTATAAACATTTTAGGCAGCAGGTCTTCAACAATGTTGACAGTAAAGTGGGTGCATTGGCATCTTTTCCCTTTCCAGGTGAACTTTCTTAGCTGGTGGCACAAGTCCAACCTAAATCCACAACAAATTCTTCTGTCTCCTGCAACCAAATGTACCTGAGTTGGTGGCAGAATGTGCAAATTATCATTTTTTTTTTAATTCTTGCAGCCAAACTGGAAAGTCTTAATATCAGATACTAACACTGTGGGATCTGGGGTGTCATTTTCCAAGATCAGTCTGCTCAAACAGTTTGGAATTTCCCAGCACAAGCATTTGGTTCTAGTGTCCAATAGCAATGAGCTCTTATCCAATCTTTAGTTATTTTTTTCCTCCTAAATAAAAAGATACTCATTATTTGTTGGCCTGGATAACAAGTTCAGTTTTATATAAGAGGGTATGCACAGTAGGTCTTTACTGGAAGACATTTACCACACCTTTATATTACTGTGTTTCCACGAAAGTAGGATATCCGCTTAACGTAAGGCCTATCACATATTTCGAGCATGCGTGAAATATAAGACTTACCCCTAAAATAAGCCCGAGTGGCTTTGGAAGTCCTATCCTGTCTGTCTGCACCCCCTCCCCCACCACCACTTTACCTCCTCATCACCCCATCCTACAGAAAGACTCATCTCTGCTCTCCGGCCTCCGCTGCCCGACATACCAGTAATTCAAGCGCAGATCAGTGGTAAACTTCTGTTTCCCCCACCGCTGCTTATCCTCTGCTGGCCCCGTTCTCCATTGCCAGCCGTCATAATTCAAACCGCTGATCAGCGGTAAACTGCGGTGAAGGCAGCTCGTTACACTGTAACAGCACTTCCGTGTACCGGAATTGCCATCTCTGTTTACTTTATGTACACGGAAGTGCTGTTACAGTGTAACAAGCTGCCTTCACCGCATTTTACCTCTGATCAGCTGTTTGAATTATGATGGCTGGCAATGGGCCAGCAGAGGATAAAGCAGAGGTGGGGGAATCAGAAGTTCACCACTGATCTGCGTTTGAATTACTGGTATGTCAGGCAGGGATGCATTTCTATGGAGGATGGGGTCATGAGGAGGAAAAGTGGCGGTGGGGGAACAGGGATCTTGCTGCCCTAAAATATTTTTTCACTTCTTTATTCGGTACAGTTACATTTAGTTAACTCTGTCCTTTGTCTTAATTTGTTTTTATTCAGTCCATGGTATGTATATAGAGTGGTGTATAGAACTGCTTTAGCTAGGCCTATTTTTACATTGAAACTTAAGCAACCAGAAACTACATTTATCCGGCATCAGCCAATCCCTGTTAGTATCAGATAATGAGGGGTTTACTACAGTATGTATCAACTTTCTCTATTCAAACTTCAGTTTCTAATCATCTTTCCTTCCTACATAAAGGTCTGCAGCTTAGTTTAGTATAATTTACAATCAGAACTCAAGTCTAAGCCATTTTATCAATTTGTGGTTAAAGGGAACTAAGCACCTTTTTTCACTGGAATTTCTCCTGGTTTCTAATAACTATAGGATAGCCATATCCCCCCCTTCTAGCGGTCTTTATTTACAGAAGTCACAGATGCTATCTTCACACCTTCCCTCTGGATAAACTCTTTGAAGCTAATTACTTACCCCCCTCTGTTGATGAATTTATATCCTTAGCTGCCTGAAACTTCTGTGGTTGGGCCATCCGGCTGAAATAGGCTAATACAACCTCTGCTAACTTTTAAATATAAAAATAAAAGGTAAATTGGAGGCTTTTTTTTATAACAAGACACATTGTTGGCATGCATCTTTAATGTGCTATTGAGATGCCACGGGTGCTAAAAATGGTGCTCGGTTCACTTTACCCTTAGACCTTTGATCCTTAACTCGTATTACAAAATTAATATTTTATTGATGATTATAGCTTTTGTTAAAGCTAGTCAAAAGAGATTGTGTAAGTGTATAGTATGTTTTCAGGGCCACATCGATCTATGTACAGTATATAGGTTATCTTCTGAGTGGGCGTGTGAAGGCTCACAGCAGGAACACTATTTCTATGAAAGAACACCTTCCCTTGATAGCTGGACTAATGGCAACCTGATCAAATGTACTATATATCCCAGTGTGACTCACAGTGGAAGATAAACTTTATCTTTTTTACTAACAGTGCCAGGAGTTATCTAAAAGGGACACTATGATGAAAACTGTGACATTTAAAAAGACATGTGTACACATACATATAAGACCTTTGTCCCAGAGTAAAATGCATTGTAAATGAATTTATTTCTAGGTACCTATTACTTACAGTAAGTGTTTTTAAAGCGGTATCGTCACCATAAAAATCAAATTTCAACAGCAACTGGTCTGAGTGTATTAAGTGATAAAGGTGCTAATCCCGCATTCAAAACTTTTTCTGCTGTTATGATTTGGAGTTATCAAATACTTAAGGAGCACTTGCCCTTTAGTAGTCGTTGCCAAAGAATTGCATGCTGGGGGTTCTTATCTATAATCTATTCCTCCTCTTCCCTTTATTTCCCTGCCAGCTGCTTATCAGAAACCTAATCCCCTACTCACTTGTGTTTACAAGCCTGGCTGAGGTGACTCAGCGATTGGAGGAGACAAGAAAAAAAGTAAAGGGCAGAAATGACATCACGAGTTAGTCTTAACTGTGGGCAAAAGACATGGCCCCCACCAGGAACAGAATTCTCGTCATTTACTTACTAACATATACTGAAATCAAAACGTGGACAGTATAATACATGTGTTATGTAAGTAGATCAAGTATTTATCTACTTATATATATTTTTTTCCCCTGGCATAGTATGGCTGATCCTACTGCTTTAATCTTATGTTTCTGACCTCTTACTGACAGGTTTCAGACTAGGTCATCTCTTCTTGCTGGAATCTCACAGGTTTCATTTTCAAAAGCACTTACTGAAAAGCAGTTGGTAAGTCCAACTGCCAGAAAATTGTGCCAGTGAGTAGGCTGTGTGTCTTACATTGAGTAGAAATCCTTAGCAGGGAGTGCTTTTGACTACCTAACGACCGCATCACGCCAATGGGCGTGACCACGGCGGCAGCCTCAGGACCACCTAACACCAATTGGCGTCAAGTCCTGGAGCCGGCAGGCTGCTCGGGCATCTCCTGCTCGGGGGGCGGAGATCCGCCCCGCCTACAGTTTTGTTAAACGGTGAAACCGACGTCTTTCTACTAAGTACAGTGCTGTGAACTGCAGCAGCGCTGTCCCCCTGGGGCACAAAAAAGCAATCGGCAGTGATAGACTGAAGCCTAACACAGCCGATCGCTCTGGTAGGCTGGCCAGGGGAGGGAGGGAGGGTGGGAAAATTTAAAGTAAAATTCAAAAATGTATAAAAAAAAACATAGATATTATTATTAGATATAAGTATGGGAGGTGTTAGGTGGGCGGGGTTAGGGCGAGTGTGCGAGCAGCCAATGGGCTCTCGCCACCTGTGTTCAGTGAGTTGCGTTTTTGGGAAGGGTGGGTGGGGTTAGGGCGGGCTTGTGAGTAGCCAATGGGCTCTCGCCACCTGTGTTCGGTGTATTGGTTAGTTGGGGGGCAGATACAGGTAGCATGGTTACCAAATGTGCAGCTGAATAGTGTACTAGCTGAATAGAGTACTGGTTAAGAGCACTGCCTTTGACATGGGAGACCAGGGTTCAAATCCCAGCCGGGGCAGTATGGGCTCAGTGGTGTTTGGATGCTGTAAATGGGCAAAAGAATAAATTAAGTACAAAAGTATATGCAAAAGTCTTTTTCAAGATTTAAATAAATATAATGATTCGATCCAGTGGGAATATAATTAGTATATTTGACAGAGGGATTGATGTGTAAAAGTATTTAGCTGCCATCTAGTGGATCAAAAAGTTATGATCCGGTCCTAAGACACAAGCATTAATAGACATGTAAGAGCAACATAAAAATTAATAGAATAAATAGACATGTAAGAGCAACATAAAAATTAATAGAAACATATTAAAAAAGAAAAATTAATAATAAAAAAAAAAAAAAAAAAGGTCATACCAATAATAAACAGATATGGATCAACTTAGTAGTCCTGGAAAATTGTAGCAACTGGTAAAAAGCACATAACAATCAAACCAAATTACACTTTTTGACATAAAAATATGTAAAATAATGATCAAGCCAGAGGTATAGTTGTAAAAATGGACGGTTACACTAAAACTTATTGGGACAAATAAAATAAAATACAATAAATGAAAAAAGTCATGAAACAAGACAAAAAAGGGTAAAAGAGAGCGGCCAAGATAAAAGAAAAACGGTACAGGAGGTATTTTAGTAAATTTTTTCCAGAACTTCATTCAGACCCTCAGGGGTGAGGGTTCTTATAGTTTGTATCCTGAACATTTCAAATTTTTTAAGTTGTTCGAATGCGTTTGACGAACTTGCATCAATTGAGTCAATTAGTGTAATGTTGAAGAATTGTGGGTTATTGGCGTGGTGAGTGCAGAAGTGCCGTGATACGCTGTGAAGGGGGAATTTTTTAGTGATGTTTCTTTTGTGTTGTCCGATTCTGCTGCGGGCCAACTGTGTAGTCCTCCCCACATACTGGAGTCGACAGGGACATGAAATGAGGTTGATGACAAATTTAGATTCGCAGGTGAGGTGTTTTTTTATGGGATATTGAATACCGGTACTGAAGGACACAAAGAATGTGCAGGTGTTGATAAATTGACAGGCTGTGCAACGGATTTTGTTGCAAGGGAAACAACCAGGCTCCTGTGTTTGCAGGGTGGTGGGTTGGTTTGGTATACGTAGTTTGCTTGGCGCTAAGAGATTGCGGAGATTTGGTGCTCTCCTATATGTAATTGATGGTGTTGTGGGTAGTATAGGTCGTAGATAGGGGTCTTGCATAAGGATGTCCCATCGTTTTTTTAGTATATTGCGGATGGACAGATGTTGGGGATTGTAACAAGTGATGAATCTGGGTGGGCATGTAGTATTAGTAGGTTGTTTGGTAGTGGTATGAGGGTTGAGATGTTTGGTTCTGTATCTTGCATCTTTGATCAGTTTTTTGGGGTAATGGCGGTCTGTGAATTTTTTGGTAAGGATCTCGGATTGAATGTCAAATTGTGATTGGTCCCTGCAGTTCCTATGTATTCTTCTGTATTGACTGTAGGGGGTGTTAGTAATCCAAAGGTGGTGGTAAAAGCTATTGAAATGTATGTAGTTGTTGGCATCGACTGGTTTGAAGTATGTTTTTGTCATAATGTGATTCGATTCTATGTATAAAGTGAGATTGAGGAATTCAATAGAGGAAATGTGGTGGTGGTGTGTGAATTGGATTCCTGCTGTATTAGAGTTGAGGTAACTGACAAAATGTGGAATGCGTGAAGCGTCGCCTTTCCAGATAAAGATTAGGTCGTCAATATACCGTGTATATAGTACAATGTTGTCGGAAAATGGATGATGTGTGGATAGTTTAAGTACTTCCAGAAGCCCCATTGTAAGATTGGCATACGAGGGGGTGAACGAGCTCCCCATCGCGGTCCCACTCGTCTGATGGTAAATTTTATCATTAAACGTGAATATGTTGTTTTTCAAGATGAATTCTGCACATTGCAGAAGGAAGGTTTGTTGTGTAGGTGGCATGGAAGGGTTGGTGGCTAAATAATATTGTAAAGCTTGAAGACCGAAGGAATGGGGGATATTGGTATAGAGGGAAGTGACATCATATGTTAGCCAGACATAATCCGGCTGCCAAGCGATGCCACGTAGGAGTAGTATGAGCTGTTGTGAATCCTTGAGGAAGGAGGGCAGGGACTGTACGTGTGGCTGTAGGTGTTCGTCCAGGAATCTGGAAAGGTTGCAGGTGATGGAGTTGATACTTGAAATAATGGGTCTACCAGGCGGTTTTTGTAAACTATTATGTATTATTGGTAAATAGTAGAAAATGGGGGTAATCAGTTGGGCGTTGATAATAAAAAAAAATTTTATTTTTGGTAATGATGTAAGACAGGAAGGCATTATTGATAAGGGTTTTTAATGTAATATTTAGAGAGGGAGTTGGATCTGTAGTCAAGGTTTCGTAATGTTTGGGATTGTCGAGGAGCCTGGCTGCTTCCTCTAGGTAGTCTGCGCGATTGAGTATGACAATGCCCCCCCCCCCCCCCGCCCCCCTTATCTTCAGGTTTAATAATCAGGTTATGGTTTTTTTGTAGATGTTTGAGGGCGTAAACTAGTGTAACTTGTCAGTAATGTTTCTGTTACCCCCACTATCTACAAGGCACTGGAGGTGGGGATGAGCCCCTTGTCCCTTATTGGAACAAGGTCTCTAAAGAAGAAGTGGAGCTGTTCCTCTCTTCCAGAGCTCCCCATATCATGATCAATGCATGCTAGTATAGCTCAAGATGTGGAGCCCTATGCTGTCCGGGCTCTAAATTCTGGGTATACCAGCCTTCATGGGTAACAAGGTGTTAAAGAGTCTTCAGAGGGGGGACTCATGTTGTCTGTTTTCCTATTTATTATTTTTTTGGGCCTTAACAGTAATCATCATCATTATTACAAATTAAGAAAACGGACAGCATAGGGTCCCCCCTCCTAAGCCTCATTAACCCAATGTGTGTGGGAAAGCTTCCTTTTTGGAGTGTGTGGTCTTCCGAAAGAAAGCTAGAGCAGATGGGAGTTAGTGTTAGGATGAAGGGCTTTACAAAAAAGAGAATGTATGGTTTGGGTGTTTCTGAGTGTGGGAAATACTCCTTTTTCGAGTGTGTAGGCATCCTCTGGCCTGGTCCCCTGGATCCCTCATTCATGTGAAAAACCACTAGTTCTGTAACCCTAGCATGGCCTCTGGGGATGGGGCAATTCCCCCGGCAGCTGTCTTACTGACATCACTATTGGCATAGGCAGACAATAGTGTGTTCTGCTTAAAATTTTGGTTTCTGTAGTCATTTTTTACATTCACAGCTGCTGCAATATACCTGTAAAAAAGTATGTCAGCGGGATTCCAAATTTCTGATTATGTGGTGATCTGCAGTATCACCAATAATGCAGATACTATATCTGATTATTTGATGATCTGCAGAATCATCAATAATACAGATGTAGTAAGCAAGAGGCGTAAAAGACGTGACAGAAGTCTCTAGCTTTATTGCACAAAGTGTAGTGATTGGTGCAAACAGTAAGTTACTGATAGAACCTCAGCGGTAACCTCACCGGTGGCGAGGGAGGTTATAGACAGAACCTCAACGGTAACCTCACCAGTAGCGAGGGCCCACTGGTGAGTGAGAGTGGTCAGACAGATCAGGTAAGCAACAGATGGGCAGATAAGGTACAGAATCGAAAGGCAGGCTCGGAGTGAAGTTCAGGCAGAAGTCGGCAACAAGATCAGATGGGCAGAGGTACAGAATCGCAAGGCAGAGAGAGGAGTCAGAGCAAGCAAAGAGTCATACACAGATAAATACAATCGGTATGTTTTTCACTACAGATTACAGCTATCAAAGGTCTGAGCGCTAACACGAAGTATTCGCAACAACAGACAATGAGCCACTGACAACTTGAGTCTTTTAGGCTGGAAGACAATCCTACAGCCCACCCAGACCAGTCTGACCAATCAGGAATGAGGAGCGTGCTCAGTGACGTCAGCTGACCCGCAGGTCAGCTGACGCGCCTCCTCAAACAATAAAGGTCCTGCCGCTGGGCGCGCGCGTAGCCCTGAGTCTATGCACGGCGAAGAGACCTGCGTGCGGCGTCCTGCAAGTCTGAGTGGCGGGGATAGCAGCGCTGATCTCCGTCCCAGCGGTATCCCCGTCGCTCGTTACAATACCATAGAAGCAAACAGTGTCCCCGTGCATCAAATTACTGTAAAAATCGGATTGGAAGAAAAGTTCCCCCGTGATAGTCCCTTTTTACACAGATAGATTAAATCCAATAGCCCTGCGGATACATAATGTTTTGAATAATTTGATCAGTACTTATTCTCTGATGTGTGCAGGGTAAGTGAATATAGCAGCAGAGGCTGCCTGTGCCATACAGCTCGGGCAGTTCGTCAGGAGGAGCTGGTAATTTGGACCCTAGCAGATATTGGCACGGGACCATTTCTGAGGATACTGGTGCAGGACCATTAACCGCGGCGGCAGCCCCAGGACCGCCTAACACCAATTGGTGTCAAGTCCAGGGCAAGGATTTGTGGATCACGCGCGCACCACATCTCCGCTTGAATGATGGAGATCCACTCTGCCATCATCAGACTGTTAGACGGCAAAACCGCTGTCTATTTACACTGTACAGAACTGCGATCTATGGCAGCGCTGTACTGGGGACAGCCGTGTGACACTGCTGTCCCCCTGGCAGGTTCAGGAGTGATCAGCTGTCATAGGCTGATGCCTGTTTTCCTTAAGTGGTTAAAGACCACCTCCAGCCCAAAAAAAGGTCTGAGTGGCAATGCATATCTTCCGTATAGTCTATGCACTGTGTACAGTTAGTATAAAGTTTACATCTGATACATGATAGTGGATAAAACAGACTCACATCAATATCTGTAAGTAGCACTTATTTCTCCTGAATCTGAAGCCCTGAAGCCTTGCTAAAGCGTTGTGCCCTCCTTTTCAGCCTGGTTAACTTCCCCGCCTTCTGCCTGCCTGGATCAAATTACTTCTCTTTTCACAGAGGAGAGATAAGAAACAGGAAGACTGCTGCAGTCGTCTTATCATGTCTGTTTGCTACAATTCTTATTTCAGGTGGCTGTCTGTGATCTGCAGATTAGATCACATGGATATGAGTGTTGGAGTTATGACATCAATCCCCCAGCATCCTTTGCACCTATGGTTTGGAAAGAAAAAAAAGGCCAGGGCCCAATTTCACACTGGGGGCGGGGATTTCAAGACCATATGTGGAATACAAACTCTGGGGGTGAGAAAATCACACTTTATCATGTGTGATTTTATATATCTTGGCAACTTATTAGGTTTAAAGAAAACTGTAATTTATCATTTAGATACTCTTTAAAGAGTACCAAATAAAATATTACCTAATAGTACCTAAATATATAATACATTATTTGTTTCTGGTTTAATTGTTTGTGGAAATGGGTAAGGGGCACATTAGTTACTCCCACCCTCCTCCTGGGCACCAGAGGTGGGGATGAGCCCCTTGGCCATGGTGTGGAAAATAGCTCTAGGAGAGAGATGGAGGCTTTGCCGCCCCTTTCTTCCAGAGCTCCCCGCTCATATCATGGATCATGTGGGCTGGTATAGCTCAGGATGCTGAACCCCATGTGGTTCAGGCTCTGAATTCTGGCAAGGGATTAAAGAGCCTTAGGAGGGGGACCTTACGCTGTCCAGAAATGTATAAAATGTGTATACAAAACTCAGAACTCGGTATGCATTACAGTGTATCGCAGAAAGTGTCATTTTAATAAGTTTAAAACCATTTTGCCTACGGATCCTTAACCTCCTCTGACGTTTAATTGATGCATGATTTTTGTACCAAAATAGGTACATTTTTAAGTGTTTCTTTATATTGTAAGCATTTTTGCGGACCACTTGCAAGTTGTGGCTTTGCAAGCATGAGTACAATATAAAAAAGCAGTTTATTTAAATAATTTTTTTCAATTTAATTTTTTTTCACTTTAGTGTTTGCTGCCATGGGCTATAGTGCTGCCCATAGATTAATTTTTCACTTAGAATTTTTTAAAATTGGATCCAATACAGATTGTTGTATTGCATCCAAATAAAAAAAATTGAATTTGGCGCTGATGTCATGATGCTGCATACACCCGACATCAGGGGGCGCAAGCTGCATCATCACAGGGACACACTGGGGGACATGTGATCACCGAGGGACAGGAAACAACGAAGGACGAAGAATGGTAATCACTGCCATTCACATCATGAAGCACCTACACATGAGGAAGGGATTAGAGTTTAATCTCCTGAGGACAGTTAGTGGCATAAGGAAGGGATTCGACTGTAAGCTCTTGAGGACAGTTAGTGTTATCAGACAGGGATATGACTGTAAGCTCCTGAGAGTTAGTTAGTGGAAGCAGGCATGGAGGTATCCCCATATCCCTGACAGTCTTGTGCAGGCATGGGTAAACTCGGCCCTCCAGCTGTTACAGAACTACAAGTCCCACAATGCATTTGCCTTTATGAGTAATGACTGTGGCTGTCAGACTCCTGCAATGCATTGTGGGACTTGTAGTTCCGTAACAGCTGGAGGGCCGAGTTTGCCCATGCCTGGTCTAGTGGCTCCTCTCCCCCTCTCTACATGCCGCATCATGCCCTGGGGCTACCCTCCCTCTCCCAGAGTTGCAGCGTTATGTCAGCGTCGCTGTGTTATGTCCCCGGGGTTCTCCCCTCTTTCCCTCAGAAGCAGAGTTTGGCGCAGGAAGTATCTGGCAGTGTATCACTCACCCTCCCTGTAGTGACGTGGCTCTCCTGTGATCAGCAGCATACTTCTCTATAACTTCAGGGTACTCGCTTGATGACATCCACCATGTGGTCCACACTTTGTCACAAGGCCTGCCTCACCCCCCCCCCCCCCCCCCCCCCCATCCTCCTGCTGTTGATGCCTGTCACACATACAAGCACTTAACTTATGTCTGACAAGCTCTGGTTACATTGATGATGCACAACACCCAGCTCTCAATGCCAGTTACTTATGCGGTCTGTGCTCAGTCTCATGGCTCGCCACCTTCCCCCCCTGCTGCTGCAGCCTTTCCAGCCTCCATGCACCTAACATCTATTTGGCAATTCTAGATGGCATTGATGATGCACTACTGCGAGATCTCCATGCCATTTATCAAAGTGGTCTTACTGACAAATACTGGACAGAGGCCATATATTTGCTACTGCTCTTGCTGACCCATTATCACTTCTACACACCGTTATAAAAGACAAAGACAAACACTTATATCGCGCTTTTCTCCTGGCGGACTCAAAGCGCCAGAGCTGCAGCCATTAGGACGCGCTCTATAGGCAGTAGCAGTGTTAGGGAGACTTGCCTAAGGTCTCCTACTGAATAGGTGCTGGCTTACTGAACAGGCAGAGCCCAGATTCGAACCCTGGTCTCCCGTGTTAGAGTAAGAGCCCTTAACCATTACACTATCCAGCCACCTCTATAAGTGGCATTCATCTCAGATGTCATCCAGTTCATTATGCCAGCTAGCACTGCGGTCTCCAATTGTTTTGACAGCAGAGACTGTTGCTACTGGGTCAAGTTCACAAATTGTGCCGCCCTTTCCCAATCTCAGGTGCCACCTCCATATCCAACTGCAACATCATGCACAAATTCCTGTTGGCCTGCTGTCACATTAGCTGCCAGCTCTGGAAAACCACAAGGTCTTTTGCAATGTTTTTTTATTTTATTTTGCACTGGTTGCAACTGCTCTCCAACACATACCTAGCAAATTTGGTGGTTGTAACATGCAAATGGACTTTGCTATCTACAATAAAAGTTGGCCCATTGACTTTAGCGCAACTTGCAATCGTACATTCAACAATCTTCTCATGACAGCGTCAGGGCATTTTTGCTCATCCCTAATGGTGAAATGTCTTCTAAAACAGGAACTGGTGTCCATATGAGCCTACCTTAGTTTTTAGCTGGATAAACCATGACCTGGAAAATTATAAACCTTTGCAGAAATAATACTGACAAGTTACACTAGTTTAAAATTACTGTTACTGTTAATTACTGCCACTGACTGACTGTTACTAAAACAAATAAAGTTTTTCTTCCACTGTGAGTCACACCGGGATATATAGTAAATATGACCTGATTGCTACTAGTACAGCTATCAAGCCAAGGTGTTGTTCATTCATATAGTGTTCCTGCTGTGAGCCTTCACACACCCACTCAGAAGATATGTACTGCACATAGATCTGTGTGACCCTGAAAATAATACACGTCTACACAATGTCTTTTGACCAGTTTTATCAATAATTATAATCATCAATAAAATATTCATTTTGTATACAAAGGATGACTGCTTTCAGTTAACCTGTTTCTGGCTGTCTGC